>NC_092590.1:75342000-75642500 GCF_047663525.1 Anas platyrhynchos
GTGACATTTTATTTTATCAATAGTGGATATAGAAACTAATGTTTTTCCTTTCATCTTTACAGCTCTTCTTTGCATGTACAAGGTACTTGAAAATAACTACCACGTGTCCTGAAATTCTTCTCTTTCTCATCTTTAGGGATTCCATAAAAGCTCATCATTCTGTGAGTCAGTAACCAGAACTGAAATTCATCTTACTCAAAGTGAGATTTCAGTGCTGGAAGGCCAGAGGGGTTATTCACCTTTCATACAAATGATACTCATGATCGTAAGGCCTAAGACGATGCTTTTTTCTTTCTAGCAGCAGACTGACACTACAATTCCCATTTCATTAAGTACTCTTTTCTATTCCTTTACAGATACCAATGTAAGTGCATTTGTACCCATTCTAATTAAAACATGAGGAATATACTTGCTGGTTAGGCTGCCAGTGAGCATTCATTACTTTTCTCTTGAGTTATTGCAAATTCTTCCTTGATCTTTAGAACACCAGATTTGATTTTATTTTTTTCGAAAATGTTGTCAAAGCTGCATGCAATATATTACTGCTACTGACACAGCAGGCTGCATCATACTTGAGTGAGAATACATAAGTATACTTTCATCCGGGACAGTTTGCAGAGACAAAGTTCCTAAGAAGATCCCCAGAGAAGGATAAAGTGAAAACACTGAAAAAATAAATTGGTATGTTGCAGTACTTTTATATTCTGTGTTATTTTTTTGGAGTGGGTCCAGAATAAATCACAATGTTTTCTACTTTTTTCCCATCAGTATTTACAAATAGACTCATTCAGCTGTAACTAGCGCTAATAAAACAGCACAAACACATCATAACATCATTTCATTCAAAGTATTTCACAGACATTAATTCCTTTACTGCTGGGTTATTTTTTTAAAAAAACTCCATGCTAAAGTAGTAGGTTTTTTATGTTTGTTTGTTTTTTGTTTGTTTGTTTATTTATTTTTCCAAAGACCTCAGCATTTATTCTGGTAGATTTTATATGGGAAAGGTGACTAAATGATTAAACATATCCACATGTGATAATTTACTTGCAGTAAAAGAATGGATGATCAGGTTGGAATCGAGGGACCACCAAGAACAAGGCAATTGTTTGGTCCCATGCCAATCATCTTGAAACTTTTGTTGTCTAATAAGGGGACCAGCAAAGAAAGTCCCAAGGTCTTTCCTTTGTATTTTGTTTGTGTGTTGTTTTATTATTATTAATTTATTTTGCTTTTTCTTCCTTCTTCAGGATTCATAGCCCTTAGACCTTCTTTCTCTCTCTCCCCTCTTCCAGCACACTTTTCTAACCAGTGAATTATAAATTCTTTTGGGAAAGAAATTACTTTGTCCCCTATGTCTCAGGTGCTTTATCACTGAGCAAGGAAAGTTATAGGGCCAGAAAACAGAACATATAATGCCCACCAGAAAAGTCTGATCAACTGCAATTGTCTATGGATATCTTTTTTTTTTTTTTTTTTTTTTTTTTTTTCCAGGTAGAAAAGTATCTTCGTTCCTTTTGCCCACTTTGCAAATTTATATGGAATCCATTATAAGACGTCTGCTATTTAGTGAGAAGGTAGAGACATGCAGTTAGTGGACTTAATTGCCACTCCAGAATAGCCTGTTCACATTTTCTCTGTGTTCCCAAAAGACTTTTGAACAGTGATGGTTCTGGACTAAGTTTGTGTTTCTGGAGCTCTGTGCTTCAACCATTGTTCCCTACTGGTTGTCCTGCTCAAAGAGCCCCAGTCCTCCTTTTGATGTTAGCATACTTATGTAAGCCCTTTTTATTGTCACCCACAGTACTGACCAACTTCAACTATAATTGAGCTTTGGCCACACAGTTTTTTCTGGTAAACAGCATCTCTGAAGTCCTGCTGTGTCTCCTGACCTTGCTTCCAGTGTCCATACACATTCCTTTTCCAGCTAAGCTCTAGAAGAAGAGCACTGCTCAGCCTAGGTGGTCTTCTTTCCCCCTCCTTGCTTGACTTCCACCACTGGAATCACCTGCTCCTGTGCTTTTAAGGGATGGCTTTTAAAAAGTGACCAGTACTGATGGACCTCAATACCTTGAAAGGCAGATTTCCAGGAGACCTTACTGATTAAGTCTGCTCTCCCCATATTCAAGGTTTATGTTTTGCTGGTAGTTTTCCGTCTGTCCCCAAAGATTTAAACTCAACTACTTCATGGTTACTGTGCCCAAGACAGCTGCCAATCACCACTTCAACCATGAGACCCTCTCTATTAAGAAAAATAAAAAAATAAAAAAATAAAAAAATAATTACCATTGCTCTAAGTCACTCTTCCTGTGAAACTCTCCCCATATCAACACATCTTATCAAAACAGATGTTATGTACTGAATTTGATATCAATTCAGTTGGTGTCAATACCGTTATTCTTCATAGATGGGTCGTTCTCTTCACATAAATTAAATTTCTTAAACTTATGTACTTATTTTGAGCTGACGTCACACTTTCATGGCACTGATCTCCCTGCAATGCCCGGCAAAAACAGCATTTGCATGCCAGTCCTGCAGAGGACAGATGTCTTTTTGCTGTGCTCCATTTCCAGTACAATCTCCTCACCACCACATGAGTAATAGGTGAAGATGTGCAAGGTCAGTGAGTCTGCAAGGAAGCAGTGATGGTTTTGTGCTACATCAAAAGGGCAACTAGAACTAGCTTCCCTGCCTGTCTCCAGACTTTCTCTCTTTTGTTCATAGCTGGGAAGGACCCAATAACCAAAAGCTCTTTACACAGGAAAAGACAATATTTATTTCCTTTTTTTTTTTTTTTTTTTCCTCTCCAGCTCACACAGTGTCAGGCATAACAATAATGTTATCAATTTGCGTTGATACACTCTTCTGCAATAGCAAATTATCACATTCATCAGATTAATGTTCCATATTTATAGATCTATCAAGGAAACTTCTTAATCAACAATGGGGAAGCCCAAACTTCACCATACTGAGGGCTACATTAGCAACTTGACAAGAGCCTAAGGGATGTTCAGAATCTGCATATTATATTTACATAATATGTTTAATCAAAACAAATGTATATAACATATTTGTTTCTACTTGCTCCTTACCTGACCGCTGAACGGTAAGTATTCAGGTTTCCCAGTTTTTCTTCCCACATCCCTCTGCATGTACAAGCTCTCAAAATCTCAGATATGATTTGGAGGATGGGAGCAGATATATTTGAACTTTCAGAGTACTGGATGATGTAGAAAACTGGGGTCCTAATTCTCAGGGTACGCCTCATTTGGTGATTTTCACAATTCACCTGACCTTCTCTGTGAGTCAGTTTTCCCATCTATAAAGGGTGGTTAAGGATATTTGTTTCACATGGACATATTGAGCCCAATTGACCCAATAATGTGCATAGTTTTCAAATGAAATGTATTGATTAAAATGGCAAACTGTGATGAGGCTGTTATTACTAGATTTTGTGTCTGCTTATGTTGTCAAATTCACTTCTCCCTTTGATTTTCCTGCTATCCTCAATGAATTTACTGCCCTTTAAGATATAATATGACACCAAAAGTGATCTTTAAGTAGCAGAAAATTTGAAAGCAGAAACAGTAGGATCTACGGACAATTCATCTTACCTATCTTGGGTAGTTGCCTTCAAGAGTTGATGAATATTCTGTGGATATGTCTGTTTTTCTGTACCATGGTTATAAAGCTGGTTTAGAATATTAGATTAGACATATGGATTACTAATGAGTAGAAACCACATCTGACTCAGGAAGTTTCTGAGCTGGAAGCAGTTGGTATCTGACAGCAACATTGCACGTTGGTGTGTTTTCTTGCAGTGGTTCTTATTAGGAATTCTTATTTTGGAGGTTGACAGAGACAGATTGTTGAGCTAGGCAGACCATTGGTTGGACATAATAACTATTAAGTCCTTCCCTTATTGCATTGGCTCAAGATAGCAAGTGGTTTCCCTTTCATTGAATCATCTAGGTTGGAAAAGACCTTCAAGATCATCATCTTTCTCCAATACATAATATTACTCCCCCTGATGGCATAGAAATGAATGATTAAAATTTAACTTTTGGGCACTGTATGTATATGTATTTCCACACTCTTGATTGCTATACCTAAAAAACCTCAGCTTCACCTCCTTCATTCCATTGTCCCACATTCACAAGCAGTAAACAGAGGGAAAAATAAGATGGGGCTTCTAAAGTGCACACTACACTGGTTTGTAGAGATGGGAAAAGACCTCAACCAATTTACTTTTCATCCCTTTTGCACTCTTTAGTTCTCATAGTCTTGCTCACGTACCAAATCTACACACTCAGATTGCTCCCACCACTCCATTATATTCCATTAGCATAACACTGTTGTCTTCAGGTTTCTGATTATAAGACTGTGATAAGGACTTCAGTGCGTGTTTACTTCAGTGTGAGTTATGCAAGCATATTACTATGTTAAGCACCTTTCTGGAGCAAAAGCAAAAACATCTTTCTACATAAATTTCAGGAAACCTTTTCTTTCATTGAGCCATATTTAGGATTTGCTGTGATAATCATTTTCTATTCTAAAAAATAGTGTTGCATTAGTCTATTAAATGGTTTAAATGGTTCTCCTTTTTTTTTTTTTTTTTTTTACCTATGCCATTTAACTGTCAACATGTAGGGAATGAGAATAAACCCCTGGTTTCAGCCACTGGCATATTTGTATTATTGCAAAGCACCCACGTAGACAAGGAAAATCACATTCTGTCTCAGTGGAACTTGTTTCTGCTTAAAAATAAGGTTAGGTCTATCAGACTAAATCATCTCAAAGGCTCACTGAGCTGCAAACACACTGGTGGCTGAAATGCAAATGAAATCAAACATACACTAGCCTAAGAACTGTGTCCATTATCAATTGCCTTTTTGTCATCTTGATTTCAGTGGGGCGTAATTAATAATTTGTTTTGCCACTTCTGTTGTTTACTATTAAGGAATGGTGGAAGTATGTTCTGGGTTGTGTCCTTCAGTCCTGGTCCTTGAGGGCATACATTTATCTGTTCTCATACAGTGGCAGAATCAGATTATCTACCATTTTACCAGACTGCTTTATTTTGAAGGAAATAAAGTCAAGAAAGGAATTTCTGTATCCTCCCAGTGTGGACTATCATGGCACTGAAACTCTGTGAGTCCCCAAATCTTCAACCAACAAATGTAGAGTTGATTTTTTTTTTTTCTCCCCAAAGCATGAGGATTAATTATATCGCAGTCAGTTGGTACTTTTTCATCTGAGATGCTATTTTAAATCACAGGTGCAATCAAAGAGGCCTGTCCTTCATAAGAATGGGGGAAAAAAAGAGTAAAGTTTAATTCAGATTGTAGATGCTGAACCTTTCATTTAAAAAGCCACAAGTATTCCTGCAAAACTGTTCCTTCAGAAAAAAATAAAAGTCATTTTCTATGATGGACAACTCCATTGTGGCTGAGGTCAAGAGCCACTGTTGTCTTGTGGCATCAGATAAATTTTACTTTTCTTTTTTTATTATTATTCAAAGCTCTGACTAATGAATGTCTTTTGAAGAGTTTTTTGCTACATGTAGTATACTTACTTTGTATGACCTTACTTCAAAAGAAAATCTACCTTGCTAATAGAACCATAAAACTATTATCAAGGCATTTTCTTCATTGTTGAATCCTGGTTTATTTTGCAGTGGCTAAGAATCAAGTTATATTGTCTTCAACTTTTGTTTCTCTGTTGACATTAAACAAACCTACAATCCAAAAATATATATTATATATAATATAATATAATCTTTCTGAGGGAGAAATATTCCAAGATACATAATCACATTTTCCTCTTCTTTAAATAATCTCAGAGTGAAGTTGACTTGTTTATGGACAAAAGTAATATATGCTCAATATTTAAAGTGGGATAAATTTGCTATTCAAATTGCTGCTGCAATCAGTATAACTCCGTGAATATCAAGCCTTATACATCAACCTGATCTGAATTTTATGTCAGACTCACTATTAGAAATTGAGTAATTTAGTTAGAAAATTGAAACACTGGAAAGAGAGAGGTATTCTTTCTGTGTTGCTTGTAAAAAGCCCGATTTGTCATTTCATTGTCTTTTGTGGCATTTTTCACATGTGCAAGATGAAATTAAGCAGGAGTAATTTGTAATAATTTCTTAAATATGACATTAAAAATACAATTCAATATACAGTCAAATTCCAAATGCATGCTGAAATAATCTGATGATATGTCCCTGGGATCATGCACAAAAATTAGATGATAGAATTTTTACTATTTAAAATATGAATCCATTTTTTCTGTCAGGCCCCCTGGGTCTCCCCATTCCCACCTTTCTGTGCTTACTGTCTTCTGCTCCTTCTCACTCTGCTCTCTTTAACACATACTGCTTATGTAAAGCCTTTTAGCATTTTCCTCTGCAAGCCCTGGAGTTCTGCTGGAGCCAGGCCAAGTTATACCAGCTGGAGATTTTGTTCTAATGGTCCTTTTAGGACTCTCCTCACCCTAACCATCAGAGTTCATACTCAGAGCTATGACTGACTGCCTGGGTGCAGTGAGCTCAGCTGTGTTTGTTGCACCACATTAACCATTTGGCCAATTTGACTGGAATACAATTGCTTAACACTGTGAGTGTTGGATATCTTCATCCCTTCAAATGCCCAAATCCTCTTGCCATAATCCTGATAGTGCCAAGGGACCGCTTCCATTGTATTCAGAGAGAAAGTCAGGCCAACAGGACTAAAATGCTGTAACTGGATAAAGACTCACAATTTCATCAGGTTAAAAGCAACACGTGCAATGGTCTTCTTTTCTTGGGGAAAAACCCGATGGATATCAAGAACTTCTGTTGTTAAAAAATGCAGTCTCAATAAATATTGAGTGCATTGTTCTAATTCTATCCCCTGGAGAGGACAGTAAATTGACTTATCCAGTCCTAACCAAGAGAAGCCTGTGAAAAGCTGCAGAAGCTACAAGATAAAATCTGAGAGTGCAGGAATTTTAAAGGAATCCAAAAAACAACAAAAGACTTTTGTGAAGTTCTAAATATCAATGGTGCATAGGGTAGATACTTCAAGTGCACTCAATTATAACACATCCGTGAATTGGCAGTGGAAAAATCCGATTCCAGCAGCAGAGATGACTTGCAGCTGCAGCTAATAGAGTGAGGGATGTGAATACAGAGAGCACTTATGTGATGAAGGCAAGACCGGCAATCAGTTGTATGCTTCAGAGCAATAAAGCACAATCAATCTGACAACAGAGCACCATTGTTAAGTGCGGCTTTCTGTTGAAAGGAGATGTACAATAGGAAAGCCCTGTAAAAGAGCAGTCTTCCCCCCAAGCCCTATCACATTCTTCTCTATGTTCTTTTTTTTTTTTTTTTTCTTTCCCTTTTCCCCCTTTGCTTTGTAGCTGTGATTTCCTCAGTAGGGGCAATTCTTCAGCATAGTTAAAATGTTGTGAATTGCCTTACCTTGGCTGTATTTTGTTCTGCCCTCACACAAGTAGTTGAGGTCACAGAAGTGACTCACTCCAAGCTATGGCTGATAGCCAGTAAAGCAGGTGCAACTCTATAACATGCAACAGCATAATGTTGTTTGGGTACACTATATAGTGGACAGAGTAGCATGAAATGAAGCAGAAGACACAAGTGTACTTTTCCTAGGTTTTGGCATGTATAGGTTGAACAATACAAAGATAACTGTTCTGTTATACTAAGAAAATATTCTTTTTTCCTTCTCCGATCAAAAAATTTCTACCAAAACTTCCTCCCCACCTCCCAACCCATGTGGGCACATTAATATGGCTGGGGAGAGCTAACTCTTCTCAGCGGAGCTAGCTCTTCAGAATAGTACAGCCCTTTCCCTAATCATTGCATAATTCCTAGCTGCCTTTGAAATATGACTTTTCTTTTTCTGAAAGACCCATCATTAGGAAGTTTCTTAGAGCTGCACTGGCTTTTAAGTAGTCCCTTGGTCTGAGCAACAATGGCTACCTGACTGATAGTAGCCTTCTTTTATGAAGTGATTTGACAGGTTTACATTAGTCCCAATTCCATTTTTGCAGCACACAGAGGAATCCCAAACATTTGCAGAGAAATAATGATTAATTCCTATCCCCTGAAGCGAGCATCTCACCATACAATTTAAACAGGGATAGAAACACAAAGACTTGGGAGGAAAAGAAAAAGCACCTAACAACCAGGGGAAAGGTTCTACGGAGACATAATAATAGAGGCAAATTGATGGTCCTTACTAATGATGCTTGTGCACATGTGGAAAAGAAAAGCATATATGAAGAAGGCTGGCACTGCCGTTCAGATCTGATAAACTTTGACATCTACATCAGCCTCAGTCACCTTGCAGTGACACTGGTAGCTACGCTGAATGCACAGCAAGTGAAAATTAGCTATTCGCTGTTTCGGCATTAACCTGAATGCATTTGTCCACTCTACATGTCTGCCTGGAGATGAGAAAGAGGGATCCAGTTTCTCTTTGCATTTGAGGAACCTACAGAATTTTAAAAGCCTTCTTGCATCAGCCATGAGAAAACAACCTTGCATAAGCAAGTAAAGGACAGTGAGGTGCAGCCAGCTGTAGAGATACTTGTTTGTTGTAAAATGCCCCACCAGCTCTTAAGTAGAAAGTTGAGGTGGTTTGCTTTGTTTGATGCATTGTGGTATGAAGTCAGTCAGCTTATTTTCTGACCTTCAGAGATCTGTATCAACACAAGAAGGAAACTAAAAGCAATATAAATCTATGTAAGGGGGCTGTGGTTTCACTGAATCCTGTATGTCATGGTACAGAGGTCATAGAAGCCATGCAGGCCCAGAATCAAAGAAAGACTAAAAAAAAATGGCAATGTTGAGAGCAGAACACTTTTGTTTGTTTGTTCGTTCTAAGGCTTGAACTCTAAATGTCAGTATTGGCTTGCGTGATGACTACAAAATGGATACTTGGTAGTCTTTTCTATGCCTGACCTATCAAGGACATGGTTCTGTCACAGTAATCACTTGAAACACCTTGAGTTCTGCTCACCTTGTGCAAGATTTTGAACATCACTCAAAGTCCTATGGGCTGCCAAAGTGAGACCTTTCAATCCCTACAATTCTGTGATTTTGGTCTCTTTAGACTTCCACTTCCAATTAAGGATTTCAATCCATAACCTATTCCAGAGTATAACTATATCACAAACTTTCTTTTGGTCTCACCAAACAACCACAGACTTAGTTGATGATATTCTTTTATTTTTTGTTTCCATCGTGTGAAACTATTGGAGTTCAGAAAACCAAACAAATCCTATGGCTATTTTCTAACTTTCATTCTCTGACTGTTTTGACAACTGAGAAAAATACTTTCCTTATATGCTAGCAGTTGCAGTATTCCCAGTGGAGAAGATGCTCCAGGTGGACTTATATTTGCTGTTGTTTTTAATTTACTTCTCTGTAGTACACCAGAAAAAAAACAAACAAAAAAAACAACGGAATATTTCCATATAATATAGACTATATACATTCTCATTTCCTATTGAAATGTTATCACCCCAATCAATTCTAAATTTCTGTTGAGTGTCTGTATGCTTTGCTATTCATAGGATAAATTTCTTCCACCCTAAAGCTTTGTCCTCCCATTGTTAAACAGTAAGCCTCACTGGAAATTGCTTTGACAGAAACTAAACTTTTTCTTTTTTTTTTTAATTCGATTAAATTAAATTAAATTATTTTTTAATGTTTTTTTTTTTAATTTATTTATTTAATTTAATTTAATATAAATCCAATTGGATCTAAACTCTATTAGTTTCTCCATGTATTTCTCAATCAACTTTTAAATCTTTTCAGAGCAGGGAACCCTGAAACCCCTGTGATTGCTTGAGTGACAATGAGTTCTTGATTCCAGCCTTCTGGCATGGACATGATAGTCACACACAAATACCTGCAAATTTTTAATGAAGAATGGAATTTCTTTCCTTAATAAATTAGCTTTAAGTATAAAGCATATTTTTTATAAATGTATTTTTTTTCTTATATATATGGCATATTTACATTTGTTTTTCTCTAGTTAATAACTAAAAACTACATCAGTGATCTGTACATTCATAAATTGAATTGAGCTTTCCTGTCAAATACAGCTTGCCAGAAATAATGTTAAAAATAAACAGTATGTAAATAAGAAAATTTATCATTCACCTTTTTCTAACATCATATAAATGAAAATGTGTCCATAAAAATGTCCTGCAAACCCTATAATGTATGTATTTACACACATCTATATTTTTATCTATGTATATAGTCTTAAAACTCATCCAGCTAGTTAAAAAGAAAAAAAAAAGGTGTCAAACTGAAGCAACTGATGGTAGATAATCTCTCTTTAGAATGATAGCTGAGTAGTAGAAAGTGCAAAGCAAAATTAAATCTTGTTATTAAAACCTTAGATTCAAGAAAAATCTGGGAGGATGCAGGAAGGGATGCAAAGGAAGTATTTCTGCATGCGTCCTGTTTTATACTGTCTCCCCAGACATCTACTTCAGTTCAACATGCACTTCTCACTGGATATGAGGGAAATTGACATTTATTTTGACCCAGAAAGCCATCCTCAGTTTCTCGTTTGGATTTATATCCCACTTGTTCATTTAAATCATGACTAAAAATTAGTAATTTCGATTACAATGATTTCAGTCCTTCTGCTGTGTGTGTCATTACAAGGACCAGACTTCGGGTATCTGTATTTATTTGCTGAACACACAAGGACATTGCTGCATTCACACTGAATAGAAGAACTGTTTTGTGCTCAAAAGAAGGGGAAAAATATTTTTACGTAGAATTATGTTTTACTCTGACCTTTATTCCATATTTCTTCCTTCTTTGTATTGCAAACCATATCTAATTCTTTCTTTTTCTTTGCAATTACTATTTTAAACTGTCAGGGAAAACTTGAATCTCTTTTTAAAGCTAAGTGGGATTATGCTAAGTAAAATCATGGAATCCTTGATGTAAATAATATATGCCATTGGCATCTTGCATACATTATTTGCAAAACTGGACAGTTTGCATCAGTCTTCTTGCAATATGTACCTGAACATATTTTGTATAGATTGGCAGAAAATTGAAAATTCCTCAGGAATGATTGGTGTACCATAGATCAGTTAGAGGTCATCAAGTTATTTAGTATTTTATGGTGAATAAATCAGATGCTCACTTCAAAATACTCCTTTTTTTTTTTTTTTTTTTTTTTTACGAGCTATAATACATTGAGTTCTTTATGGCAAAGGAGTGATTTTTTATGAACTGAAACGGAACCACATTATCCTGTAAAGTAATGGGGCAACTACACATGTAATGGATGGGACATCGTTCACTTTTTTCTATTCTCTACAATGCATTGGGAGCACAAAAAGTCTGAACAAAGTAGATTTCTTCTCCCCATGTAAAGTGACAGGGCACTTGAGGCAATGAGGGTGGGAGTCTTCATATCTAGTTTAAAAATCTAGTTTAAGAATGTAGTTTAAGAGTATTGCTTAGATTCTTCATAAAAGGAGAATCTCCACAACTTTCTAAATATAGAGTGTTTTAGTGATAGAGTAAGATACCACCCAAAAAATGTACGCTGGACCAACCTTCCAGAGACACAAGCAGGTAAAAATAGCTATTAAGTGGCATCCATACAAGTTTCTTAAGAGTGAGTATTGAGATGGTAAAGTCCTGGTGTAAGATGGGCAAGATCCTTTGAATCTGGCACTTGATTTTTGGCTCAAATTTTTGTGTTCCATTGTGTGCTTAGTACTCTGCTTTTAGTTGATGCAAGAGTAAAAATTTTCTATGAATATAATATATTTGAGAGCAGTTTTAAGTGATGTTACTACAGGAGTTCAACCACATCCATTAGCTAAATGCAGAAGAGCATGTTGATTTTAAGAATATATCAAGTTATGTACTTGTGTCTTACGGTCTGTCTCATCATTTTTTCTAGCTTAATAGAGATAAGGTGAGAAGATTTTTCCTCTTAATTGAGGACAGATTTTTACCCCAGTTATTTATTTATTTTTTTTTTAATGATGCAAAATCGTATTGGTTTTATTTTCTCTGAAGAATATAACATCACATAGGGCTGGGTGTTATTTTTTTTCTGCTATCTGACATTTAGAAGTTTTTTTGTTTGTTTTTACTTTTAAATCTTAAACAGATTTTGGTATGTTTTGTAAGAAAGCTATAATTACTTGATTACTTTTCATGTACCAATTCCAGACTATTTTCCTTGAAGAGAATGAACATACAATTACCTTCATTAACAATATAAAAGCTGATTATTGGTTCAAACATGCCTTTTTCTTTTTTTTTTCTTTTTTTTCTTTTTTTTTTCTTTTTTTCTTTTTTTTTTTCTTTTTCTTTTTCTTTTTCTTTTTCTTTTTCTTTTTCTTTTTCTTTTTCTTTTTCTTTTTCTTTTTCTTTTTCTTTTTCTTTTTCTTTTCCTTTTCCTTTTCCTTTTCCTTTTCCTTTTTCTATTTTTTCCTTGACTTGCAACTCTGAAATGACAGGAAGTCCACACTACAAATTATTCTCATGAAAATCTTTCATTTTCTAAGTTGGTCAGAAAAATTTACAACCCTTATTCCTTCATATTCAAAGAAGGAAGGATTTGGAGATTATTTTTTCATAGCTTAGTGTAACAACAGTTAAGGGTGCAGACTACGGGATTCACTAAGAATTCATTATTCTTATAATTCAGCTATCTTAAATTTAGGTATCTCATCTGAAGTAACTGTCTAGATATTCTGTCAAGGGAATAGAAACAGATGAACTCCAGAAAGCAATATGTCTTATCTGTGTTGAATAACATCTTAGAATGGGCCTATTTCTCACTCCACTCACTCAAGGTGCCAAGACATCCAGATAGACTATGTGTTTAACTGGTCTTCAAAGAAGGTTACATTGTTTTAGAAAACTGTAAATCTTTTGCTTTCAGGCATTTAGTGGCTAATACCTGAGGGACAACTTCAGCAAAAAAATGTGGCTAGTGTAAGATTTATGACATAGCTTTTGAACTTGAATATTATGTCAATTCTAGAGCTTTAAAGGAAAAAAAATATATATATATTTTGTAGATCAAATATTAATTTCACTATAGACCTTAACTTGAGGCACAGTAGAAATCAGATGAGAAATAAATGGTTTGGTCTTCTTTTAATACCTAAATGTAAATTAAAATGTTAATGCTATTTCAGCTTCAACTAGTTTTAAATCTCATCAGTGTAAAGTCTTGCACAAGACCTTTAAATTAAAGTTGTTTGATTTAAAGAGTCTTAAGTGTAGTTTTTTTTCTTTCGTTCTTTTTTTCCATAGTTCTTTTTGTCTTCCCACTGGCTGTACTTTAAGAATCCATCTATTAATAATGTCTGTTCTTACTTTCCATCCTATGGGAGATAGCAGGAAACAATCAGGTTTTGTCAGAAACTTAGAGAAATAGAAGCATCAAAGGACTAAAAATGTATTTCAGAGAAACTGTGCATTCAGAATAAATTAATTGCTGTGGTTTAAAAAATATATTCTGGTGATTTGTGTTTTTTATTATTATTACTGCTGCACCTGTTTTACTTTTAACTGTTTACGAGCTTGTTTTAGATTTCATCTCTGTTCATTTCCAAATAAAGCAAAAAAAAAATAGAGCATAATAACAAAAAAAGTAAATTAATATAAATGCTATAAAAGATGATCAATCAAAACAGAAAAACCATAACAAAATCAAATCCATAGCAAATATATTTTTCATAACTGGTTGCTAATTTATTTTTTTTTTTCACGTGTTTTCCTTTTTTTTTTTTGGCTTGAGAGGATCAATGATGTTGCTCAGCATGAATGTTGAGTCCTGATTTACAGGCCTTGATGTTTTTTAAATTCTTCAGTTTAGGTGTAGGTATAGACACTAGAATATAGGTATTGATAGCGGATCCTACATTAAAAGTACCTAGACAGAACTGGTAAGAGACGTTGCTGTTCAGAGGGTAGTCAAGGCTTCCCCCCAAAATTTGGTCAGATTCAATTACAAGAAAGGAATTAATAAATAGCTGACCATGTAATAAAGAATATGTTTGAGGCTGATTTGCGAATAGCACAAACTAGTATGAAAAATGTCTAAAGACTGCAGCAAATAGAGAACATAGTCTTTTTCTGGCAAATATGTTGAAGTCTCTGAAAAGGCAGAAGAAAATATTTTTGCCTAACATAAAGGAGCTTATAAAAGGTGACTTGTAGGTTGGGGAGTAGGAAAGGAAAGGACTGAAAAATTTTCAGCCAAGAACCACTCAAACTCTCATATGAAGATGCATAAGATCGATTAAAACTCTCTTAACTGCAACCTAGCTCATATGTAAAAGATGTAGAGTTAATTTAACATAACCTATAGGCTTTGTTAATAATGTCACACCTTGGATGACACAATCTATCACAGTATTTGTGCACTTTGAAGTGGTGCAGTATGGTAATCTGTAACAGTCCCTATAAAAGAGATCCCCCTGCCCACATCCTTTGAGGACCAGCTAGTTAAGTGGACTAAATATTTTCCCATCACCAGTTGAGCCCAACTTGTGAATGTTACAGGCCCTCAGCCTAGCTGCACCACGTACCAAAAACACTTTGCAGTCATTTTTGGTCTATTTTCTTGGTCACCACTGTCTGTGACCTGAGAATTCATAGTTCACCTGGGTCATCTCTTAAGCAGCTGCAGTTCTTAACCCCTGAACTCTAGCTACTTGAGTAGCTTCTGACTTTTGCTATAGTTTAACTCTCCCAGGGCATATTTGCTGGAGGATTACATACAGTTGTCAAAAACTGTGGTACACAAGGATGAAGTCTGTTCTTTTCTCCTACATCACAGGAAAGAGTGTTCTTAAAAATGTGGACAATGTTTTTGGCTCTTTGGTGAACACTTCTGTGATCCCTGCCAAAATTTGTTAAAGGCAATCAGACCCCCACCAAATTAATTGATTTAAGCTGAAAAGGGTGCGTGATGAAAAACATGGAAATTCAGTATTATTCAGGACCCTAAGAGTATCAGTTATATTTAGTAAATTATTTTGTAGTTAGGATAACACCTGCTTTGAGAAACCATTCCTCCTAACTGTGTAGCAGGTCCTTGATTGAAGATTCTATGTTCAGGTGTTACATTTTCTTTGTGATTTAGAGGATCATCCGGATTTAACAAACCTTATCTGTCAGTCTTCATGCAACCTTGAAAAGTTCAGGCTTACGGAACATCTGAGAAGAAGCAGAAAGAAAATAGTGTTGGCAGATTGATAGAGACACATACAGAGAGATCTTTTTTTCATGAGTAGCCTCAGGGAGCATAAGTTGTTATAACTTCTGTTTTAACGAGCCCTTCGAGGCAGTGCAAATTACAGCAACTTAGATTCCTCTAATGTTACCCACTGTGTCTAGATATAGTTCCATCCCTTGAATATAGTGATGCCTGTTTCATGCAGAGTTGTGAGTACTAATTGTCTGACAAGATTTCCAAGGACAATATGGAGCAAACATCTGCAGTGCTCTAACAGTGCTCTGATGCACACTACCAGACCGATTTTCTGTGTTCACAGGTAGACAGCTACTGATCTCAGCAGCTATAATGAAGGACCATATCCGAAGCATGAACATTGGAAATGAAGGCATAGCAATTCTTGGGTCACCGTGGTTTCTATAATTTAGAGTAGTGAGTTACAATTTCAGAGGTAGCTTCATCTTTCTGAGTGCTTCCACCAGAAGAAGGGGATATCTCACATTGCCTTGACCTTCCTTTCTTTTGCTTCTCTCTAACTCTCTGTTGATCTCCCAGACCTATCTCCTGCCTTGCTCCAACTCTAGTGCTTGTTGGAACACTGCATGAAGTCAGTGGCATGTGACAAAACAATCAAGTGCTTTTTTTTTTTTTTTTTTCCAGATTTGATTTTTGCTATATTAGTGTCATGAAGCAGCTCAGATAAGGGTTCAATGTGCATGAATTGTCTCCTGCTTGGAGCAGGAGACAATGGAGAGATGGATGAATAAGAGGGAGCTTCCAATTGTGGTGCTGAGAGTTACTACTTTGGCTCACTGTTTTGCATGGATTGACATTCTTAAAGATGTCCAGTTGCAGTAGACATTAATCGAACTGTAAACCGTGGTTTATAGCATGCTTTCTCTAGGAAGAACAGACTTTCTCCTTCTTTGGATAGTGTTGTTAGTGTGATAGTGTTAATAACTACTTCAACCAAAAAAAAATGCAAGCACTAGCTACAACCCATGGAAGTGTTGGCCATGGAGGAGTGAACCAGCTGAGCAAAACGCCACCTGGGTAGATCAAATTTATCAGTCTAGTTTCTGTAGCACAGGCTTCAGTTCAGCTTACAAAACACTTCTGAAGTCCAGGGTGTCCTGTAGAGGCTGATCACTGAATAACACCCATACTGGTACTTACGTGTGAACTACTTGTTAGAACCTGGATTGGTTATATTGCACTGCTTTTCACTGCAGTGGCTTCTCTGAACATGTTATGCATAGCTCCATTGAAATGTTAGGCCAAAATTCAAGGAAAAACTTAGAATTTACATTGCATTCTGCTTTTGGTGCCTTACTTAAGATTATGAATTCCGTTCTTAAACAAATGCTTAACTTTCAAACACTTTGCATTGCATAGCCCATCCAGGGACCTTGAACTCATCCTTTGAGCTAGGTATTTAGCTCCAATAGTCTTAAAAGACGGATGCATTTTCTTTATTATTTTTAAAGGGGTAAGCTCTAGAAAGAATGCTTAAATTTAATAGCTAGAGTTGGAAATAATTAAAATAGGCAAAACTGGAATCCAACCTAGGAAATTCTAAGATAAGGCTTCAAACTCACATCATAGTTCTATCTATTCATTCATTATTTAGATAAAATAGTCTCTAACGTTTTATTTCAGTAAACTGAACTTATAACTTTCAGCACTTCTGGAACAAATCCATGCAGGGCTCAGCTCCCAGGCAGGCACAAAAGGGTTGTTTGATTAACATTTCCAAACTTCTTGGTCCTTGTCTTGTATTATTTAAGCTACATTCTTAAACTAATGATGTTTAGAAAAGCTTTTAAGCAGGCTGCTTCTGCAAGTTGATGGACGTATTCACTTTCTTCTTACGTTGTCATTCCTTGAGCAATCTGGCAGCAGATCGATAGTAAGAAAAGATGAAAAATAGTTTGTAAACTATGAAGGAGTGTTTTCATTAGGGAAAGCAGGGTGCATCTTTCACTATACACATTTTGAACTACTTTTATCTCCATCTTCATATATTCACACAGGCTACAGTCAAGCCAGTTAAATTATATGGGAGAATAGTGGTTACTTTAGTTACTCTTTATTGCAAAAGGAGAAAAAGTTTATAAACTTATAGGTAACTATTTCAAAACAGGAAAATGAAATAAAATTTGATTTTTTTTTTTTGATCCTTAAAAATATATATATATACATCTGTCTAGTTTTAATACTCTTCTTGAAAATTCAACACATTTCATTGGCTTTTTTTTTATCTGTCTTTGCACACTGATTCACCTGTTTCAGAAAACTTCAGACTTTGGTATCAAATAGCAGCAGTTTTCATTATTGTTCTGTAGATGCATTACTTTGCTTCTAACCCTACAGAAGTCTTTCTGCTACTTTTTTCCATCATTCATTCAGTTTTATGAGGGTGATACCTTCTGTACCTCTTGGCTTCCCTCATTTCCTAGTTTAAGTATTTTTCTATGACCTCACATGAGTCCATTTGGTTTAAACATAACCTATCTTTCCTGTACAGGTTCTTCAAATCCCAGAAAGTTCCCCAAATTTATAAGCATTTTTAAGTCTCTCTTCTCAATGCCACCACCTCATCCCTAATGAGACTCTAGATCTCGATGTGTCTTTGAGGATTCATGTTTAACAGTTCTGTGGAGAATGCTAGGGCAGAGGTAGTAGCACCTTAAATACAGCTATCAGAACTGCTTTTCAACTATTGATACCAATGAACCTAAAACACTGGATCCTGTGTTAGATATTTGTACAATTTATCTTCTGAGGTCTAAGATTCCTCTTTTACATCCAATAGAAAGTAAGTTCCATAGTAAGAGAGAACTATGTGGTCTTTTTACATGTCATAAACACAGCTGTCTCTGTACCTTGTAATTGAATCTCATCTTCCTGCTGCTTCCTGTCCCTGAAGATCTGCTGTACCACAGCACCGATATCCTAAGTATCCTAACTTTGATATCAGCATGTTTTCCTCAAATCTTGGAGGTCTCTTCCAACCTAGATGACTCTGTGCTTCTGTGAAATATTACATCCCCCTTTCAGCGCCAAATACCCTCATTCCCTGAGACAGCTGGGGCTGTTGTCAAGTTTCACCAGGTAATATCTGTAGTACAAATTTTAGAACACCATTTCCTTCAGCTGTTCAGATAATATTTTAGTTATCAATTGGATGTGATATGTTGCCAATACTATATGAGTGATATCTTGTAAGATCAATTCATCTTTCTGTCTGACAGATTGCATAGATTTCAGGAAAGAGTTTTGTCTTCCTCTGTCTCAGTAAGTGCATAGCATACTTTAAGTTCTGTCCCAAAATAGTATCTCTTCATATGCATATGTTTACCTCTCTGCCTAGACTTTTCCATATCTAAGAAGGCTTTATGTGTTGCGCAATAGCTAGGGTACTTAAAATAATTCAGGTAAAGCTGATGTCTGGGGGATTAACTAATTCTTCATGTAATGGACTTTGTAGATATGAGGTTAAAAGAATTTCAGTGCTAAGCAACAAGAATGACAATTAGCTCTATCAGTGCTCATTGTAGGAAGTTCTGTAGTATCTAGTGTATTGTTAGTTTTTGTGTTATTTTCCTGAGCAGTTGTAATGAATAATAAAAGAGACCTGAAGATTTCTGAGATGAGAAAATAAGATCTAAATAGGAAAAAAAAAAAAAAGAAAGAGAGAGAGAGATTTTCTTTTCAGTGTATCAATTTAAAATATATTTAAATATATTTAAAATATATTGCTTATGTATGGAGTTCATATTACATGTATTAGGTATTGGATACACACACACACACAAAGAGATGATCACTTAGTTTACAGTTTAAATACGAAGTCAAGAGTCAGTCTGACCTGATGACTCATTTGTACAATTTACTGTTAGCTCCTTCTAGAGGTGATGGGCAGAAATAGGTATACACGGGATGTAATTAATACTTCTGCTCCTAATCCACATGTGAAATTGCCTTGCATAAATGTAAAGCATAGATGGAGTGCACATGCTAAAATAATACTGTCAATATCACATGTATGTATGCTGATGAAAAGTGGAATGTAATCAATTTGTTACATAGCGGAGTTTTTTCTTTCTTTCTTTTCTTTCTTTCCTTCTTCCTTCCTTCCTTCTTTCCTTCCTTCCTTCCTTCCTTCCTTCCTTCCTTCCTTCCTTCCTTCCTTCCTTCCTTCCTTCCTTCCTTCCTTCCTTCCTTCCTTCCTTTCTTCCTTTCTTTCTTTTGCTTCTCTCTCTCTCTTTGTATGTTGGATGATTTTTGCTAAGTTTATTTCCACTGATTATAGTTACCTTTTGTCTACAAATTAGACAGTGGGATCAAATATACCATGGAGTCTGGGACTACAGATAAAAATGTAAGCACCCACTGAATTATATTATGTTCATGTTGGATGTATAGTAAAATACATAAAAAATATAAATAAATAAATGAGACCCACAGTAATTTCCACAGTCAACAGGTTGGTATGTAAAAGATGTGTTCCTAATTGTTGAATAGTTAGGGTAAGAGTAACTAACTTTATCATTGTACCTCATACTTCCCCTACTACTATTAATATATATATATATATATATGGACTGTTGTGCCCAGTCCTCTGTGCTTTCACAGACAGGAGATCTAAATGAACAGTTGACATAGCCTTGTAATCCTGAACTACGCTATTTATGAAGACTGGGAAGAAGTCAAAGTGACGAAAAAGTCCCTGTATTGGGGCTTTTTACATGGCAAGGTTTGGTAGCAGGCGGGCTGCAGGGGTGGCCTCTGTGAGCAGAGCCCAACATATCATGTCAGATCAGAGACCATGCTCCAGCCGGATCCACCACTGGCTGGAGTCAAGCCCATCAGTGGTCTGCAATAACGTATTTAAGAAAGGATTAAAATAAAAAATAAAAATAAGCACTGCAGCTGTGAAAGGGTGAGGAGTGAGGAAAATGTTAAAACACCAGCCCTGCAGCCCCCAAGGTGAGTGCAGCAGGAGGGCAGGAGGGGCTGCAGGCATGCAACATAAGTTCTCCTGCAGCCTGTGGAGGAGCCCCTGGTGGAGCAGGCTGTCCCCCTGCAGCCCATGGGTCCCACATGGAGCAGATCTCCACGCTGCAGCCTGTGGAGGAGCCCCCGGTGGAGCAGGTGGATGTGGCCTGGAGGAGGCTGAGGCCCACGGAGAGCCCCCACAGGAGCAGTCCCCCGGCCAGAGCTGCAGCCCATGGAGAGGAGCCCACGCAGGAGCAGGGGGTCTGGGGGGAACTGCCACCCATGGGGGACCTGTGCTGGAGCAGTTTGCTCCTGGGGGATGGACCCCGTGGTACAGAGCCGTGTGGGAGCAGTTCTTGAAGAGCTGCTGCCTGTGGGCATCCCCCGCAGGCTCAGTTTGGGAAGGATGGCATCCCATGGGAGGGACCCTGTGTGGAGCAGGGGCAGAGAGTGACTGTGATGGAGTGGCGGAGACAAAGTGTCAGGGACTGACAGCAGCCTGCATTCCTCTTTCCCCTGCACTGCTTGGGGGAAGGAGGTGGAAGAGGGTAGATGAGGGGAGAGGTGTCTTTTGTTTGCTTTTAGTTTCACAGTGCTCTAGTCTGCTACAGATAGGAAATAAATTATATTAATTTCCCTTATGCTGAGTCTGTTTTGCCTGTGATGGTAACTGGTGAGTGACCTCCCTGTTCTTATCTCAACCCTTGAGCCCTTTTCATTGTATTTTCTCCCCCTCTTCTTCTGAGGAGGGGGAGTGAGAGAGAGGTATGGTGAAATTCAGCTGCCCAGCTGGGTAAAACCACCACAGCTCCTTAGCCCATGACAGCAAGGTTATATTGCCTGCAGTGGACAAGGGCATATACTGTGGAGAGCTCTGTCTTAGTTCCACATTATTTAGTATTTCTACAGGGAAGCACAGGACTGAGTAGGGATAAAAGATCTCTGCAAAGACAAATAATAAATTACTTCCAGCTTTAAAACTAAGTTGATTGGAGATCCAGTCCATGTTATCAATATACACCAATGCTGATATGTCCTGTGGTCATTTTCTGTAGCTAGTACTGGTAAGGCTGATTATTGCAGAATAGGTCTTAGTCTCCTTTCCACCTCTCTTTTCCACGTAAGTCAGACGTTCTCTACTTCGTTGCAGAACAGAGTAGCTTTCAAACACAGTACTCCCAATATAGAAAAATCTCCTGTTGTGCAGGATGGGTTTTCCAGACAGACACAGTATGCTTTCACGAGAAATTTCAATTATAGATTAAGAGAATGAAAACAGAAAAGAACAAAAGTTAAATGCTGAGAACCAGACTACACCTGGAATTCAAGCAAAATGGCAATGAAAATGGTCCTTATAAAAACTAATCAAACACTTATGCTTACTGGAAGTCTTAATTTACTTTCTGCATCTTTTAAAATTGCAAACCTTATCTCTTATGCTGTCTTCCTCTATTTGATAAGTAGGTTAGTAATTAAAACACGTATTTAATTTTTTTGTAGTGGGTAGCTGAGAAAAAATGTTATGCATGGCATTTACTCTCTATTCATTTTTTCAAGACATATTTTACTAAATAGATCACTTTCATTTCTCTTTGAAAAAAAAAAAAAGAAAAAAAAAAGAAAAAAGAAACAAGCAACAAAATCACCATCCTGCATTGGAACAAATCATAATTAACACTGTGTGGACAAAATCAGGCTTTGCTAATCCAATGAAAGCCTTGTTTAGCAGAGATTTAAAACAGACTAAAGAAAATCCAGTCTTTACTTCTTAGTATGGCACATTTTTCAACCACTACTCTTCTCAATAGATATTTACATGATATTTACACTTCACACATGATCAAATTTATGAGAATCTGGACTCTTTTAGGTTTCTAAATATGAATCTTTGTATAAAAATATTCTAGTGTAAAATGTGAGGAATCTAGTGGAAGTATCAAAATATAAATCTAATAATTCCTATTCTGTCACTGCCAGCTGTCAGTCGAAGACAGTTCACCATCTGAGATATGGATATTAGCAACACCTGTACTCTGAACTCATTTTTTTTTCCTCAGTCAAAGCCTCAAAATATAAATAAACACAAACCATTTACAACCTTGACATTGACTTTTGCTATGTCAATTGACTTTTGCATATTTTTTGAGAGTGTTCATTGTAATTAGAAGTACTTTTAATATGAATACAAATGCACTGTCAAACTGTGGCTAGGTCATATCCTCTGTAAAGCAGCCAATACATCTGTATATAGAAAAAGAACTATTCAATACCTATGTCAGAAAAGACTGCTTCACTTGCAAGAGTAACTCAGGCCTAGATGGCCAGCAGACAGTAGCTATGTAGATGGCCAGTAGATATGGCATGGACAGAAACACGTGAACATATTTACTATCATACATGTACAAGAAGTCCTACACTTTCTGTATGTATCACCTGCTGTGGGTGGTGGTTAGAGATGATGCATGAGTATGCTGTAGACACAAGAACTTCGTTAGATTTCACTGACAATTTTCCCAGTTCCTATGAACAGCTATTTTTGGAAATAACAAAAGACATGTACTGGAAAATCTTGAGTTAAAATTAGCCTTTCTGATTGCTCTTTTTCTAGGATTTGGTCAAGTCATGCACAGGAGGATCATCCTTGGCTGGATTCAGTCTGTAGATTAAGATACATACATTTAGGTGTCTTTATGTAGATGTTTGTATATGAGTTAGACATAGCTCATTGCAGTGAAATGGAGTTAAGTCACTAGATTCTTCAAGTCCTTTGATTAAATCTCCTTTGACTTTAATCAGAGCACAGTAAAGTATTTCACATGTAGATGCTTACATGCAAATGCCTAATTTGAAATGGTTTAATCTTTAAACAGTATCACACACCATACCGAGACTTAGATTCCTCATTTCAAATTTACAGAAAATATGTATTGTGTTGAATGGATGATAAGCACTTCTAAATATCAGGCTATTTTGTTAAGAAACACAGTTCTCAATACATTCCATATCCATTATTTTACAAAGGGCTCCTGAGTACAATTGAGTTTTGAAACAATGAAAAATATATCGAGTATTGAAATGCTGTCTATAGTGGTGTCTAAACTGATCTGCTATGTGGTCTTGAACACACTGTACAAATTAATTAGCACTTTTCCTGGCATAGTTTTGGCTCATTCTTAGTCTCCCAAATTGCACATGGTCATAGTCTGGTGCGTAGCACAGGCCTACTCTCAAGTAGTCACTGTAGCTGTAGGAAGAGTGTCCAACTATGTGAATACCGAGTCTCTCTGTTAAGGCCAGAGAACATGTGTAAAAGTCCATGATGTGTTCAGTTGCAGCTGTTACTGATAAATGTTAGATCTGATCTTTTCTGTCCCTTTTCCCCAGGATCATTCACACTAAGTGTACCCTTCATCTAAGGTCTGAATTTCTATGGTATTGGAGAAAACAAAAAATTTGCTATAGACCTCCTATATTCTATGTATTAAATATGCAATGAGCAATGATACATACCTTAAGTCACTAGAACTACAATATATGCTTGTTCTGAGAATGAGCAGTATGCAACTACAGAAAAAGAGGCAGATCAGCACTATCCATGAACATGTGCATTATCTACTGTGGAGCTCATCTGTATGTCAGAAGTCTGCCTGTTTCCCAGCTGCACCATGCTGATAACCCTGAAGTCCAATAAAGAAATAAATAAATAAAAATAAAAATTAGTTTGTTGCTTTTGTCTTTGTTTTATAATTAAGTTAATTTAGAAAACATTTTTGAAAGTTTTTGACCAAAATTATAAATCCTTGATGATATAAAATGAATCAATATGAATATACTTTATAACATAAGTTTATTTCAGAGAGGTAAAGTACATGGTTAACACATTCAAGGCATTCTTCATCTTTACATATACAGAACACACATGGAAATTGTTTAGCCTCTATATGAAAATATTACTGAATATAGACATACAGGAGTTGCTCTCAACCCAAGCTGATGGGATAAATAGATTTCAGTGAAATATAAGTCAAACACTTGACCTTAAGTGTGCTTGATGTTGCATTATGCTTTAAAAATCATTTTCAGTCTGTCAGTCACAAGCAGAGGAGAAAGTGAATAATCTCTATAGCTGAATAGGTTAAGAAGAAGAAAGAAACACTTGCAAATCTTTTCCAGTGTTGATTCTTCATTTCCTCCTTAAAATAGAACTAATGAATAAATAAACACAAAAGCACCAAAAAAGTAAATTTCCAGAGAACAAAATTCCAAGCTATTCTGTAAGATTAGCAGTGTCCTACAGAAGTAAGGAATGATTATATTTGACAGCAGAAAGATATTTCTAGAGTATAAAATTCCTATTCATTCTGGCGTAAATTGACCACCAGGATTTTGTAGGAATAGTTGTTTACACCATATAAATTAATATTAATTACTGATTTTTTTCTTAACTTTTCTTTGGACTCCATGTATGAGGGGCCAATCACTTCTCTGGTCCTGCTGGCCACACTAGTTATGATGCAAGCTACGATGTTGTTGGCCTTGGCCTCCTGGGCACACCGCTGGCTTGTATTCAGCCAACTGTCAGCCAGCACCCCCAAGTCCTTTTCTGCTAAACAATGTACAAGAGGCTCATACTCAGTTTAATCTTCAAGCATGAGAATATCCTACAGACATTACTGGAGAGAAATCATTCTGCAGTGAATGTCCTGAAACAATATTTCTGTGTCTGTGTGCCCAGTCACCAATAATATTTTTACATAATCATGTTATTAAGTACATGAACCTTCCACTTAAAATATTTACATTTTAAAATCAAGTAATTCTGCTGTGGGAATTTTCTGAAACCTCATATCTTCAGTGACTAGAAACCTTTTTGTTTCAAACTGAATGCAGTTATGGATAGTTTTATTCCTTTCTGTCCAAACATTGTCATTTAACTTCATTGTGCATTTTTTACAGTTCGAGAATCTGCAAAATAAGATTTACAGAAATAACACCTCTATTTTACTAAAGTAAACACAACAAATTCTGTTTGTATCTCCATCTCACATTCAATTTCATTATTATCTTAGCTGTTCCAGTTGTCTCAGTGGACAGTTCTATGTTAGAAGGTAATCTATGAGAGAAAATACTGTAATAATCAAGACAGGAACTGCTGAGAATCTTGTTGAGAAACATCAAAAATTTTATGTGGAGATAATATGGGGATAATAAAGCCCACAGTACAGGTCCAAAGATCAATTATATAGGAGGGATGATAGGTAGGAGAGATAATATAATATTACAGTTGCTCTAGCAAATCTGGAAAGTCAGTGTCCAGGACAAAACAGATGGGGATGTAGCCAGAAATGTAATATAGTTCACTTTATAATATAATATTGCATATTATATATATATATACATTATATACTATTATATTATATAACCAGAAATATAATATAATCCACTTTTAAATATAATTCACTTTAATTCACTTAAAATTTTCCATTTATTAGGGCTTAAGAAATGGCTTTCTGAGACTTTAAGGGAATAAAAGACTATAAATGTCTGTGGATAGCAGACTCCTTCTCCGCAAGCTCTGAAGTAGAACACTAGCAAAGTAAATACTTTCACTAGCAAATACAGCTGTGGGGCTCTATGCAAACTGCACTTTGCACTAGACAATAAATTAGTTCCCAACCAGTGCAAGAGCAGAGCTAATACAAAATAAACACAGCAGTATCCTAGCATCCTTTTCTTTTTTTTTTTCCTTTTTTTTTTTTTTTTTCCTTTTTCTCTGAGCAAAGCACCAAAAATTCAGAGCAACGCTGAGTGATAAACATCACTCCCTCTATAAATGACTGGCCTGTTGCTAATGGCAACAGCTCTGTTCCTAAAGTTAGCCAGCTCTTACAGTGGCAAATCCAGTGTCCTCATGTAACTTGCAGGATTTAACTCATTGGTTTTGCCAGCTCCTGCAGCAGTACAACTGTATTTAAGCATGAACTTTTCCTTTCTCTATGCATGATATTTATCAAAGAAAAATGATTACAGCTAGAGTCTGATTTATGGTATCTTGAATTTTTAAATTAATTCAGTATCTAGCCTTGCCATTGTGTGATACCATTTTATCCCCAATGAATGCTTTTTTTTGTTTTAAATAATTTTCTACAACACTATAGGCTGGATCCTTTAAGTCCAGATACAGATAAATGGACGTAAATCATCCAAATTCTATTAAAAGGTGGTTCTAAACCATGTGTTGCTTAGATTTTGTGAATTGTGGTAAGTGTCTGCTGGGATGATACGGTATGAGAGGCAATCATTGCACTAGTTTATAGTTGCAGTTTCAAAACAGATACACACTATATACAATCCCTAGTGTAAATGAGGTGATAAAAATAATCCCTTACCCTGATTTGTAAACCCTCCTTTTGATTTCAAATATCCTTTTGTCAATGTCATCGAGGAGAATAAATGTATTTACACAAGATCTCTTACAAAGAAGTCTGATTCAGTCTGAGAAATGTCTTATGTTTCTTTGGAGTTGTTTTTGTATTACAATTATTCACAAACTTGTCAGTTTAAATTTTTTTATGAGTCATAGAATGACTTGAGTTGGAAGAGACCTTAAAATCATCTAGTTCCAACTCCCCTGCCATGAGCAGGAATGCTACTCACTGCATCAGGCTCCTCAAAGCCCTATCCAACCCGATCTTGAACACCTCCAGGGATGGGGCATCCACAGCTTCTCTGGGCAACCCGTTTCAGTGCCTCACCACCATCATAGTAAAGAATTTCCTCCTAACATCTAATCTAAAACTCTCCTCTTTTAGTTTAAAACCGTTTCCCCTTGTCCTATCTGCCCATGTAAAAAAATGCTCTCTATCTTTTTTATAAGCCCCCTTTAAATACTGAAAGGCCACAAAAAGTCTTCTAATTTCCCAGAGCCTTCTCTTTTCCAGATATCCCCAGGTCTCTCAGACTTTCTTTTCATAGGAGAGGTGCTCCAGCCCTCTGAGCATCCTGTGGCCCTCTGTGGACCCGCTCTAATAGGTCCATGTCCTTCTTGTGCTGGGGGCCTCAGACCTGAATGCAGGTCTCTAGGTGGGGCCTCACAAGAGCAGAGCAGAGGGGGACAATTACATCCTGACCCTGCTGGCCACTCCTCTATTCATGGAGCTCAGGATGCAGTTGGCCTTCTGGGATGCAAGCACACACTGCCAGCTCCTTTCAAGCTTTTCGTCCACCCAGCCCTCAAGTCCTTCTCCTCAGAGCTGCTCTGAGTGTGTTCTGAGTGTGTCTGCTGGGTGTTCTCCACCCAGTCTGTACTCGTGCTTGGGATTGCCCTGTCCCAGGAGCAGCACCTTGCACTTGAACTTGTTCATTAGGTTTGCCTGAGCCCACCTCTTAAGCTTGTCCAGGTCCCTTTGGATGTCATCCCTTCCTTCTGGTGCATCAGCTACACCACACAGCTTGGTGTAATCTGCCAAATTGCTGAGAGTACACTCAATCCCACTGTCTGTCATTGATAAACAGCATTAAACAGTTCTAAACCAGCTCTGTTTTATGTTAGCATTTAACAGCTAGCTAAACGAGTTCTGCTAGTAAATCCAGCCAGCTTGCTGCCCAGAATCCCCCACCCCACTGCAGAATGCACCCACACAGATGCTTATCACCTTGGTGAGATGTTTAAATCATTATAGTAAACAAAGGGATGTCTAAATCATTACAGGAAATGATGCTTATTTTTCTGTTAAATTTTTCATTTCAAATTTCTTTTTTTTATTATTATTTTTTTATTTTTTTAGTGAAAAAATATGTTTCAAACAAGAATTCTTTTTCCTCAAAATTACAAAAAGTTGAAAACAATTCATTTTTGGCCATTTGTTGATGACAAAAAAGATAGATGGGAAAAATACCAAAGTATCAATATATAACTGTGACATTATTCCACTTGGAACTTCATAAAGTAAACAGAAATGAAATACAAATTATTGTTTTTCCCCTTTTACAGGTTTTCAAGTAAGGCATAATTATCTCAAGTCAACTCTGGTTATCCCACAATTAAAATTATACTGTCACAGCCTGAAGCCCAAAAGAAAATCAGGTGATGATCACATCATGCACTGTAAAAGCACAGTGCATATGGATATCAAATCAGTGCTGTATAATGCTTAAACTGATTTGAGAAAAAAATAATATATAATCAATGAGCTTGATAACTCCAGCTTGGACCCTCTGTTTCCATTCAGTACAGTTTTTTATCACAGTCTTTGCAGCAGCATCTGGGAGTCAGTTTTGTAATGATATTTAGGCTCCCACTTCCAGAGCCTGTTCTGAGTGTTAGACACATAGATGAGAGCTGGGGGGAGGTGAATAAAATAAGGCTGCACATTGCTGTTAACAAGCCATGGTGAGCATGTTAGTCTTACACAGTCTGAGACATCAGCACCAAGAGTAAAAAGAGCTGATGAATCAGGTCCTGGATGATACCTGGATGCCAGGTAAATAGAAATCTGCTTCCTGTAATGCTTTAAAAGCATTATTTGCAGTCATAAAATATAAATAAAAGAAAAAAATATTAAGGAAGATATAATTTTATAGTACATTAAAAATAATTAAAAAAAAAAAAATTAACAAGCATGACAGGTTAACATTTTACAAGCATCAAAGGGGTAGGTAAATTATAGCATTATCAGCAGCAGAACAAGCTATCTTATGATTAGCCCTGGAGTACTTTATTTTTCCAGGCCATTTCTAATTAGAGTGTTGAAATGAGATCCTGTTAGCAAACCCCTAAATTACAGGCAGCAAAATGGGGATTCAATCCAAATATTTTTGGTGTAGTACACATCTGTGAACCTAACACATAATAAAAGACAAGAAAAAGAGAAACTAACAACCCCCCTTCCAGGTGGCCGTTATTGGGTACATTTGCCAATGGGGAAATTGCCACATTGTATAAAAGGACAGGAATACTGAAAGGTATTTGAAAGAAAAGGGGGTGATTTTCCACATTAATACCTAGATGCTCAAAAAAAAAATCACAATCTAAAAAATCACAATCTAAAGGTGGAAAGGGAATGGGAAGAGAAAGGAAAAGGAATGGGAAAGGAAGGGAAGGGAAACTAAGGTAGATATGGATGTGGTTAAATATTAACTGAGGACACAGGAAGAAAAACAGTCATCTGAAATCAGTGTCAGGTTTTGTCTGTATGGTCTCTCAAGTGACATATGTGCTTCTATGGGTTCCCAGAGTATTCTTTCTGTTTCCTAATCGCCTAATATCTCTGCAATCAATTAAATCATTGGTTCCTGTAAGAGTATGTAGTATGAAGAGTACTGAAAATAATTGGTTACTTTTAATCTCAAGATATATTTTTTGGAAAGTTACTGATACTTTCCTACTATGAAAAAAAAATAAGGAGGAAAAGAAATATTGGAGGGGGAAGAAAAAAAAAAAAAATGACTCTTAAGAGCAACCAGAAACATGAGAATATAAAGCAAGAGAAACAAAAAAGTAGGATTGAGAAAATAGTTATTTCAGTAATAGAACAAAAATCAGAAATGGTTGCTGGAGAATTCTAATTGCAATATTTCAGACATGGGATCTTGCTGGATCCAGGCATGTTTGATAGAGGAAGGTTTCTGCTTTAAGAGAAATCAGTTCAACAATAATAGATTCCGCTGTTTGCCAGAATTGGATCTGATAATGATATTGTAATTATGTAGGTTGGAAAAGACCCTTAAGACCACCAAATCTAATACCAACCTGACATACAGAGTCCCGTCACTAAACCATGTACCCAAGCGCAACATCAACACATCTCTTAAATACCTCTGGAGAAGGCAATGCCACCACTTCCCTGGGCAGCCCATTCCAATGCTTGACCACCTATGAAGAAATTCTTCCTAACATCCAATCTAAATGAGCTTTGGCACAATTTGAGACCATTTTCTTGTGTCTTATCACTTGTCACCTGAGAAAAGAGACCCATACCCATCTTGCTAAAACCTCCTTTCAGGTAGCTGAGCAAAGAGGACTCAGCCCCCTTTTCTGCGGACCAAACAACCCCAGTTCCCTCAGCCACTCCTCACGTATCTTATTTTGTATGCTCTTTGCCAGCTTTGCTGCTTTTCACCATATTGAGCAACTCAATGTCCTTCCTGTAGAGAGGGGCCCAAAACGGAACACAGTGATTACTACAATTACAATTACATATAGATCTCACTCTTGTTGAAGCTCCAGCACACAAAAAATAATAATAATAAAATAATAAAAATAAAAAGTAATTATATGACTTCTTTATTTGTAGAAGGGAGATAATCACAGACAATATTAACTGAATAAAGAATGAAGACACAAATAAGGAAAGAGTACTATTGAATTTACAACACTGAGAACTGAAAGACCAAAAAAATTTCATTAGGGCAGGGAGATGGAAAATCTGTGGAAGATGTAGTAAAACTGAAACTACAACTGACAACTTTATTTATCAGAAGAGGATACAGTTTACATCAAAAGACAGAGCATTGTTCAGCAACAACCCAGTTTCTCAGAATTAAAAAAAAAAAAAAAAAGTAAGAAAAAAAGTATTAGCATTGAAGTGATTCCTTATTCCTACTACAACAGAAAGAACCAGCATGAACCTCAAATGATGAAATTCTTAACCAAAAATGGTCATTATAACTTAACTAATAAGTTTTATTCAGTCTAATAATGGATATTTGTAATGGTAAATGAGTAGCTACATGAGATATAACATGGAATGTGTGAAGTCTACAGATGAAATGTAGAAAAATACAGTCCTTGGAAAAATATAATACAAAGACTGATGCTTCACACTGGGTGGACATCAAAACAAGGTTGCATCATCACTAGCAAAAAGACAAATTACTGAACAGATGCAGCCACATGTCTTAACAGGAATAGAAGAGTTGCCAAGAGAGTACCAAATTAAACTTGTGACATCAGCAATTTTTACAGCAGTCTACAGACTGAATTCTCTTGCTAGAGAAGGTAAAAAGAAGTAAAGAGAATGGAAGGTATGAGAGGTATTTGACAGATTATCTAAAAATATGTAAGGCTTCACAAGCAATGAACATCCCAAAGCTCAGTGGAAAATTTACACACACATACAGAGGAGAAAAACAAAAACACACAAAACAAAAGAACAACAACAATAAAAAGCACACAACCAAGCTTCTTCTATTAGCTTGTCTACCAGAAGCTAAATATTCTCAAATTTATATACTTTGAAAGTCCTCTTGGCCTTTCTCCTCCCTGGTTCTTTCATGAAAGAATCTAAGCATTAACAGTATTCATCATATTTGGAAGGTAATGTTTCAGCTGGCTCCCTGTCAGAATCACTCTAGCAACAGAAAAATTCTGAAAAAGAAATCTCAGATGGTGCCAGGGTTGCTTGGCATCCTTTGCCATGCAGAAGATGTGTTGGTTTATGACAGAAATAAAAATGAGCATGATGAATTTTGAGATACTTTCAACAAGCTGGCCTTGCTCTGAATGAGGCTAACTGAGAAAAGGAATAGATAAAATCTGTGCTGTTTAGTATTAGAAAACAGGAAGTTCTGGTGAACCATCATGATTCTACAACTGAAAAAAATACCTAGCAAAATTTATGAATATGAATACAGCAATGCTGGACAGAAGTACAATGGACACAAAGACCAGACCTCAGAAAGCAAGGAACAAAAAAGCATTCAACATAACATAAAAACTACTGATACCTCTACCTCTTCAGCATTATATACATTGCACCTGTCATCCAGAGGTAACAACAAGTGATTCATAATTGTTTGGCATATATACCTGCCAATCAAGGAAAACCTGTTTGGAGAAAACAAAACAAAACAAAACATACCCAGTTGTATTCGTACCAATGTTACAGATAAGTGAAAAAATCATATACTCCAGTGGATAGGCTACTCATGGATAGGCTACTCAGTGGATAGGCTACTCATGGACTTGCAGAAGGCCTAGTGTTTGTGTACTTGGGTTGTTTTATAACATCAGAGCAGATTGCAGCATCATCTTCCATTATTGGATTCAAATTCAGCAAATGACCTTTCATTTTAAATTCAATGACTTCAAACATAAATGGTGCTTTCTTTACAACTTTGAATGTCACAGCAAACATTTTTATGGAACGTCTTTGTTATGTAGAAATTCAGGTAAAAGAACAGGCTTCTGAGGAAGATGCCCAAGCAGATATACATTGGTATCGACCTGACAATAATCATGCTCTGTCAATCAATTTCAATCAAACTTATTCATTGCTGTCAGAGAGGAAAGAGTCAAGGGGATGAAATTCCAACAGACTGATTGCCACAGCAGTAAACAGAAAGTGACTTTGAGATATCTGACATTGGGATTATGGACTGAAAGTATTTTTAATCCTCTGAGGCTTCAGAATAGCTGCTCTCCAAAGTCCTGAAGAGAGGCAAGACTACAAACAAGGGCATAGCACAAGTACAGCAGTTTGTAGGGTTTGAGTAGGACGGTACAAGTCTAAATAAACATCTGTGAAGGAAATGGGAGGGAAAACAAGCAAACAAGAAAAAACAGCCACCCCTCACCCCCCTCCTCCCACCTCCCACCATCCAGATGTGGTTGCTAGTATCATTAATCTCTACAAAACTACCTGACAGACCTTGGCAGCAGAGAGTAACAGCTTTCTTTTTCCGGAAAGGACACACATATGATACTGTAGCTGATAATTTCTCAGTATATACTGACCTGACTGTACTTTCACTGTTGTCAGATTCACATGTCTTCCAAAAGCTAAAGTCAATACTTGCAACATGTGACATTCCTAAATTCTCCACAGAAGGCTGTGGGCCTTATATTAGCACCTCTTATGCATGTGTACTATTTCCTGAAAATCTTGATTTGTTTTTCTTAACAGTCATACCATGCTACCTCAATTAGCAAAGAGGAGGTAGAGGGAGTGGTAAAAACGTATTAAAAAAAAAAAAAAAAAAAAAAAAGATGAAAATCATAAGATGTGTACAACAATTCTGACATATTGCAATTCTGACATATTGATCACTTGCATCTGGATTATCTCCAGCAGAAATGTTGTTGAAAAGTATATTAAGTATGACTTTACCTGAACAACTCATTACTCTTAAACATGAGAAGCCCAATCAGAAGGAACTGGTAGATAAAAATCTTAATGTTTAAACTTGGCAACAGAAATAATCCAGTGTGCAAAAAAAGGGGGACAGAACAAAAGGATCACTTTTTGCCTTAAAAATCTTCAGAAGTTTGTTGTCAGAACCTCTGCTTGTACTGAGTGCAGAGGTATTTCTTCGAAGGACTGAAGCACTATCACTAATATTTGTTACTGCAGTAAAGAGAAAATAGGTAATTTACAGTGGCAACATGAGTTAAAAGAGGGTTGTGTCCCATCCCCCCATCCCTCTGCTGCTCTCAAGAAGCTGCACATAAAAGCATCAAGAGAACTGATCCAACCTAATCCAAGTTCAGAATTCAATTCAGATTTAATTCTTTGAGAAGATATATCAGTGAGGACAGCTTTGAGACCTTTGAAAATGTTTCAAATTCTCAACATAAAGTGACAGAACATATTTTACCATGATAGGGGAAGAAAATTCTCAATTTACTTCATGGGTGTGTCAGTTAATATTATCAGTGAGTTCCTCCAGCCATTAATTCCTGTATAAATTAAATTGCTTAGGGATTTTTATTTTTAGTGATAAGTAATGTGAAATAAGTTTTCAGAAAATTTCAATTTAGTGCAGCATAGAAAATCATTGAAATTAGAGATACATTGCATTCTAAATTTTATGAATGAAAAGAAACAGTTATGAATCTGTGGATGGTATAAATCTTACCTCATATAGTTATACAAGAAGATTTTTTTGACTTAAATATTGTGTTTTATCTTTGTCTCTATATTTTGTTGAAGTATCATGTTCAGACTCATTCTTAAATATTCAAATGTTTGGTTCTGCACTGGTTTATTAATATCACTGCTCTGTTTCTTGGAAATTTCCTACAAAGACTCACACTGAATATACCTGCTCTCTGAATATGTTCATTTCTATTCCTTTTCATAGAAGAAACTTTATTTTATATCCCTTCCTTTAGCTTTTAGAGTGTGTAGGTGTAACTTTGAACTGCTCCGGGGAATTGAAGTGTATTTCCTTCTGTAAATTTTGTAACTGTTGGTTTTGTCTCTCTGGGAAGAAGAAGAGGCTAGAGATTTCTTCCAAAGAATAAAGTTTTATTATAGTGTTTGACATATGGAAAGATTGGTTTGCTAAACCACTTGCATGTTTGTTAAAAAGACACATATCTCCTCATTTTTTCCTTGTATTCCACTGGCTCCTACAAGTCCCATGTATGAAACAAGAGTCAGCTATATTTTGCACTGGGGTAGATCCTTTTTGCTGTCTTTCCAGGAATTGGTGTGAAGTGCATTTATTTGTCATGCTCCATGGCAAATTTAACCCTTGCCAATCAGCTTTTTACCAGCAAGTGCCTGGCTTAAATACCTTGGCACCTAGTAGCTCTATCCTTGAAACCACCCTATTTTAAGACTATTTAGCTCTATAGATCTATCCATCCTGTGTAACTTCCATGCAGGTCAGAGAACAGACCTTGGATCTTGCTCTTCACTGCACAAACAGACACCGTGAGCCTACAGTTGTTGAGCAACAACATTTAATCTGTGAAGAGAGGCAGATTTATTCTCTGCTGGGCTCAAATTGCAGCTCCTGACATCAAATACACAAAATTTAGCTATGACAGGTAATTCAGACCATAAATATCTGAGTAAAATTAGACTAATCCAGCACAGAGAAGAGTGGCTCATACCCTTTCACTGGGTATAGCTGATGCATTTCTGTGAAAAGCCAGGCTTGGGTTGTGTGGCTGTACACCAGCACACCCCTGAGATGATCTGTACAAAACTCAATGCTTCTCATGTTTTTTGGTTAATTTTGTGTGCATGTGCTGTGTGTGTATGCATGTAGTCATTGTATCCTACTTATTTTTCATACTCTTCTTTTATGAAGTTGCAAGCACTCAGCCAAGGGTTACTCTTTGTTTAATTTGATTTTTTATACTTCTGTTATTTCTCTCTCCTTTTATAAAGCCAGAGACTAAAGTACTGTTGTCCCTGAACTTTCAACAAGTTGAGCATCCTCCACTGCTGAATGCATTATATTCCTGCTGGTATCAATTCTGGGTTCTTAGGGGCTCACAGTATCAGGTCTTGCAGTTTTTCTCTCTGAAGTAGTGTTAGACTAATAGAAACTGAACAGCTACTAGCCCAAACTGCAAATGCCAGAATTGCTGGAGAATAAAAATCTCTTACTTCTTAAAGCTCCTCTATTCTTCTATAGCTTAGTTTCTACGTTTTGTTATTTGTGCAAATATGCTTTATGCTTCTTTATGCTTTAAACATTTGGTGTCACATTGAGTGGTGTCAGGGAGGAAAAAGTGTGAGTTATTTTCCTGATACAGAAAGGGAAGGATTTTTTTGCTTGACCTTGCTAGTTTAAAAGATTTATAACCAGAAGACCAGATGAATAATTCCTCTGAACAGTGTCCTTAACTGTGAAAAGATAAAAAAAAACTCTCAGATAAATCACATTTTGGAGCTCCACATTTTTTCTTTTATTTTACCTGAAGCAATCCAATCAAAATTTAATTGGAGAATTGCTTAATTAAAATTGGAGACATGGAACACTTGCAGAACTTGTTTATATGACAAATATGGACATATTTATTTATTTATTTGTTGCAACAAAACCAGAAGGAGTTTCAGAAAGCGTCCTCTTTACATGACTATTTCCTCTGTACAACTAAATGGAATAATTCACAACTAGAATTTATTCACATCTTTGAAACTGCATCTCATTTTTCACCTCAGGTGCCACTAGTGCCAACAATAATACATCAACAGCTGTACAATTTTATCACATATGAAACCTGTTTTTCACCTGAAACCTGCCTGTTAAACATAGGCTGCCACATATATTAGTTGCCATTATAAGTGAGGACACTGTAACTGACAAAACTGGGGGAACTCATCATTCCTTTAAAAATGCATATGCATATACATTTGCTGTGTCTCAAAGAAACAGTTTATGACCCAGTTCTTGGAATTCCAAAGTTTAGTTAAACTTTATCCTCATAAACTTGGGTTTTCCAGGCAGAATCCACAGCTTTGGACTTCATTTCCTTTTCAGAATTTATTAGGTTTCTGCTGTTGTAGTTATGGAACATGTAATGATTTTTAAAGCAGTTATCCTCATCATTTCCTGAAAAACAGTATAGTACTAATAGCCCCAATTTATTGTTCTAATTTATGGTAGGAGAAAACAAAACACAGATCCTCCAAAGTTTATGGTGAAGGCATGTGTCAGGATACACCTGAGTACAAGTCTCTATTACACATAATTCCTAAGAAAAAAATTGAGCCATTGGACATCTTAATCTTTCTGGCAAATACCTTTTAATTATTCTTCTTCCTACTTATTTACTTAGTTTTGCTTTGCTGTTACCTGTGCTGCTTCTGTAATGATTTGTCAAAAAGGTCTCTCATGTGCTTGTCCATGCAGAATACTGACTCTGTGTTTTCTTTGCTGGCTGAGCCATCCTGGGCAAAAGTTTTGGGGCCTCTTAATGAAAACTGACCTGAGTTTATGATTCCTGCTGAACACCCCTCAGGGAACGGGTCATTGAGGGAAGAAAAGAGATTAATGTTGATACATTATAAAAAGAAGAAACTAATTAGAAAACAAAAGGCTATGAAGAGATATGGAGAGGGGTGATTAGCATAGAAATGATGGAGGGAAAAAAAAAAAAAAGGCAATTAAGGAATAACATGATTCCATACACAAAGCAATAAAATTGAGAGTGTTTGTCTTTCTGGTGAGCAGAGAATCCAAGTGTTCTCTGGTGGGAGAGAAGGACAGCTCCATTTTCTTTTTCCATGAGCAAATTAAACTTTTACAAAAAAGAAAAAAAAAAAAAGGTAAAAAAAAAAAATCCCTTTTAGTGGCATATGTTACGGAGATTTGTTGCTTCTTTTAGGTTTGTCATAGATGGATGCTTCTCATGTTTTTGGAAGCCAGAGAATGTCTCATCATCAGATGCTGAGAGTATTTTGTACCTAAAATAATAGGTATGAAAATAGTACAGACATCTTTTTCACTCCTACTCTCCAAAAGGGTGGGGAAGAAGCAATATCCTGACTCCAGCCATAATGTAACTGCTCCCAAAAGCTCAAACACACTCAGCCTGCACTGCTGAGCTACTCAGCTCCATCAGTGTGATTCAGATTTTAAATTATAAGGGCTGCAATTTGTGCTTGCAATTGCAATGTTCTGGTGGGCATTTTAAAGTCAAACCAAGCTTGTAAAATGACCAAATTTGTATATTTAGAGCTGTCTTTTATCATGTGCTTTATGCTATCTTCAATTACACTAATAATTTTTTCTTTTAAGGAAAAGGGATGGATATAGAACTGGATAAATTCTTTGAGTTCTTTTTTTCTTTTTAGATTATTTATTAGTGATAACAACTAATCTAGTGCTTAAGGGTAATGAATCTTATTAATCACACTTTCAATTATCTCCTAAATTAATACATGAGTGCAATTCCAGTGCTAAAGACCCACAGAATAAGACTGGAAAAAGAACAAATATTTGCTTCTTATGAAAGAGTCCTTATTGCCTCCAGCTAAATGATCTACATCCGATCAAATTCTTGTCCCTGATAAAGATGTACTATATGTAAGTAGATTAAAAGATTATGTACTACCTCTGAAAGATGTCTATAGATTTTATTCAGAGAGTATGCCACTTCTTGCAAAGACTGTACGATAACTCATTCAATGTTTGCAACTACTTCTTAGCATGTTTAGCAGATGTTCTCTGTAAACTTAACAGTCTGTGACATAGGTCAGTGTAATCATGCTACATTAGTGTGAATGAGAGGATTGTGTCTTTGGGGTAGAGTCCCTTAAGACATATGTTTATTTTGGAGGTGCAAGACAAATCTCTGAAATGTAAAGAGAGTGCACACGTAGCTGCCTCAAGAAAATACAAGTATGCATATTCCCCATTTTCTCCAGACAATTTAGCATGGTAACTGGCTAATTGTCAGTTCCCCCTACCTTGCCTTCTCTTGTCCTAACCTTACTCTCATGAGCTTGGCTTTGGCTCTAGGGAAATATTAGATGTGACTACAATAAAAGAATTGATGGGAATAGTTATTTGCGTTCCCTTTGGCCTGAGTATCCTATTAATATTCTGTCTCTCAAACACAATGCCAAGCATAAATTTAAATGCATCTCTGTTGACCCTGTGCAATATCAGAGATGAGCTACCATGAGAAAACAGTCAAACTTCTGTTCCTGAACATGAGAGAGAGAGGTTTAAGGAAGGATTAATAGCAAAGAACACTGAGGTGAAAAAAAATAAATAAATAAAATTAAAAAAAAAATGAAAAAAAAAAAGTCTTGGATAGAACGAGAAGATAAGTTGTTAATATTTATCACCAAGAATGTCTTCCTTTCCGTAATTCCAGGTGTTTGCTATTATGACGGGCAGGTGTTCTGCTGTTATGGAAATGAGATTTTATTACTCCCCTCCAGAAGAAAATTTCCATGAACAAAGAAATTGTAAAAGGTCTGTGAAAAGTGATGGATAGATTTTATTTAAAAGTTTTTATATAAAATTAGATAACACCTATTCACACAGAAAGTACCAAATAAATTTTATGTTGACATCATTAAGATATAAGAAACCTTTTTAATTTTTACCTACATACCCTTACATTGATAAATACATCAACAATTTTGTTTTATTGTAATGTTGTCACGCTGTTGGAATAATACTAAATTAATATGACTATCTTTTAATATTATTATTTTAATATATCTGCATCATATACAGAAGAAAATGGCCTCCAAGATAGTGAAGAAATGTATTAAAAATCTACCATTGTATTTTCTCCTATTAATGGTGAAAAGGCCATGCCCTCTCATAATGATTTTATCAATAAGATAACAATTAATAATTAAAACTTTATTAATTATTAACCAGGACTCAATTAAGTCTTTGTGAAGAGTGTAATAACACATTGGCAATGTGAGGAATGCTAGATGGGGAATAATGTTTGATCACATTTTTAAAATTATTAAAATGGAGGAAAACCAGAAGACATGATTCAAGATAATTTCAAGGGACTCATCTGGTAAATTATCACCTAGCTTTTGTGCCTTTAGCTGATAATAGTGAAATAGATATGGTTTTAGCTCTTCGTCAATAAGGAGGTTTCTGATTAAAAAAAGCCACTTGATTTTTTTTTTCCTTTGCTACACTTTTTAAATCCCTTGCTACTGTGGACTAAATATTTACGAAAAGCTCTTACTGCAGATTTGCATATGAAATGCCAATTGGAGACTGGGAGGTTTTTAGTGTGGACAATCAAGCTAATTTATTTTGATTAAACAGTAAAAGAGTTATATTTAAATATAAAATTTGAGAATATAAAATTATTATTACCAGATATAAGAAAAAAGGCAGATTGATCAGATCAAATCACATCAGATCAGATTAGATTTGATTAGATTAGATAGACAGACAGGTGGATCTGGGCTTGTTAATCAATTCTCACCTGAATATGAGCCAGCAGTGTGCCCAGGTGGCCAAGATGGCCAATGGCATCCTGGCCTGTATTAGAAATAGTGTAGCCAGCTGGAGTAGGGAGGTACTTATCTCTGTACTCAGGCTGTGTCATGACTGCTGTGTTCACCTTTGGGCCCCTCACTACAAGAAGGACATCGAGGCCCTGGAGTGTGCCCAGAGAAGGGTTGTGAAGCTCGGGAGGAGTCTGGAAAACAAGTCCTATGAGAAGCAGCTAAGGGAACTGGGGTTGTTTAGCCTGGAAAAGAGGAGGCTCAGGGGAGAGCTTATTGCTCTCTGCAACTACCTGAAAAGAAGATGTGGGGAGCTGGGGAACCTCTTCTAACAGGTAACTAGTGATAAGACTAGAGGGAATAACCTCAAGTTTCCCCAGGGGAGGTTCAGGTGGGAAATTCATTTCTTCAGGCATTTCTTCTCAGAAAGTACAGTCCGGTATTGGAACAAGTTGTCCAGGGAGGTCATGGAGTCACAGTCCCTGAGGGATTTTGAGAAAAGGTTGGCTGTAGTACATAGGGACATGGTTTAGTGGGCAATATTGGTGGTAGGGGGACGTTTGGACCAGATGATCTTGGAGGTCTTTTCCAACCTTAATGATTCTATGATTATTTCTATATATGCTTTCCACACTGCATATCTCTCACTCTTCGTGAACAGTGGAGGGACCCTCAACATCTAGTTGAGACTGTACACCTAATGCTAATGGGAAAAGAGATGAAATGTTTTTGGAGCACCACTGCTTGAGGAGGTCTTAGCTTTTTTTTTTTTTTTTTTTTTCTGTGGCTCACACTGGACTTATACGATCAAAGGCTGGCAATTTGGTGAACGTTTTTCAAAACCCTGGCCTTTCATAGAAATGGACAGATAACAGCACAGGACTTGCCAAACTTCTGCATCTTGTAGAAGACTTTGAAGGCAAGATATAAGGCTGTATTACACGTGAAGCCTGTACTACCTCTGCATTTGCAAGAGATAAGAGCACTATACATATATAGTGCCCCACAGGTTTTTCTCTCTTTATGAATTGAGGCAGTTTTTCAAACAAAGCATGTATTATGTATGCAGCAAGGGAAATGTCTGCTTCAGAGAAGCTGGTGTCTCATAGGTAAACATGTATAAATGTTTATACATTTTTTAACACATATTATTTACCCAGAAGAGCACAACAGCTGCTTCAGAGTTGTTCTGGTCTCAGTGGTAAATAGGTATTTTGGCAGTTGCTTGAAACACAAATGACTCTTTGGTTCCATTCCATTCTAGCCTTCTCCACTTGTTATTCTTATGATTATTCGAAACAAATCAGGTGTCAGAGTGGATTGATCTCACTTCATATGAGGATTCTCACAGATTAGACTGCTGCTACATCCATGAAAAGCCCTGAGTAGAGAGCATCTTGTGTTTCTTATTCTTGGAGTTATAATTTAGTCTCTACTCCTCCTTTTGACTTTGTGATTTACATGCCTTCAAATAGATCTGACTTCTTTTCCATTCAATATCAGCTGAGACTATGTGCCCAATTATATGTGGGTGTTCATGAACTAGCTTCATCCCAGCTAGAAGTAACAATCCAATTGCACCAGCATAGTACTATTTAGATCTGATTGTGTGCCCCAGCCACTATCCAGAACACAAGATGATCTTGAAAGAAATTGCATTGCTACTGGCAATGCTCACAGAGAAACCAAATACTCTCACACATTCTGCAGTGACTTTACTTATGATGGAAGGACAAATACTTGCTAGACGCATTGAAAACGCATCTAATTACTTTTGCAGCCTACCTGAAAGAAAGCAGGAACTTGCCCCCTCCAATCTCCCTCTCCAGCATTGGGAACCATATCTGTAGTGGTCTGCCCAACAGATAGTTTACAGGTTTATTCTCCCTTTCAGGCCTACAGACAATTAATTACACTAATTAAGCCCCATGTGTACATGTCCTGTGGACCTCTAATGCTTTTACATGTTATATTTTGAAATTCTTTCAGCTATGCTAATTTGCTCATTCTCTTAACTAAAATCCTTTGCATAACTAGTGATGGATATTAGCTATTATGTTACTTTGTCCTGTATACCCTGAAGTTTTTCACCTAGGTATCATTTTTCTGCCCTGTGATGGCTGTTCCAGTTGTTTCCCCACATCCTCATGGCTCTAAATCAACCATTTGAAATAATGAGAAAGACCAATAAAGTTGGGAGGATCTATTCCATTCTATGTGGTGGCTATCTGTTCAACATACTTTTTGTTTGTTTGTTTTTAATACGGTCATCCAACAGTTTGCTCCAGTTCATCGAACACCACATCCATGCAAACTCATCTTCACTGATTTTAATCTGAATTACTGAGCAATTAATGCAGCAGCGCATACAATAGGATGTGTTCTCTTAGACTATGTTAGGGGTATGATAATCTCCAGCAGATGGATGGTGTTCAGAGCTGAGGGTTCTAAGGTGTTAAACTGCAACAGAATTCATCCACAGAGTTTATGGCTGAAAATAAACATGATTCATTAAATCAAACACTAGAGTAAAAGTTAAGAAATGATCCATTATAGTAAAGTTCCTTTCTTAAATACCAGGATATAGAGAAAACAGAAATGACACTGAATTTATTAAAAATGTACTTTATTGCTATTTATTCATGAGCTATCAATGTTCAGTGCTATACTTACAGATAGGAGATGTTAGATTTTTATTTTGTGAGTTTCTTACAGGATGTGGCAAATAATTCATGCAAAAAAAATGTAACATGAAAAAATTGCTCACAGAGTTGGTGATGGGATGAAGATGTAATCACTGTGAAATCACAGGTTGAACAGGAAGTCATTAAGGTTGTACTTAAGCCAACTACAACTTCAGTATGTAAGTTAGCTTTACAGACTTTCTATGCAGTCAATGAGGAGCACAAGTCACCTCCAGAGAATAATTCATTTCACCCATCGTAGATATTGAGAATGAATGAATTTGTCCTAGGAGGTGAATGCCACCCTAAAATTAGTTTTCCTATCTTACAGTTATTCAGTAGTCAACTGATATGAATTTAGTGGCTTCAATGTGAGCTCATGCATATTCTGTATTCACAAACCAACATAGCATTTGCTGACAGCCTTAGATTAGATGAAAAGACAGGCTAAAGTGAGCGAATGAAATATTTCACTGCTGCTAGAAGATATAGATCAGGAGAGATTAGTTCTTATTGCTCTTAAAGGAGAGCTGTAGTTCTAGACACAGTTCTTGACAGGGAAGTATAGGTAGGTTAATCAATGTCCATGCTAGGTACAGAAATTAATTTATTAGTGTTGTAATTTCACCACCTTGCACCAGCATCACATTTACCCACAAATACACAGTATTTGAAAGACTTGATTTAACAGAGTAGTTACTGGAAGCAGACGAGCAAGGGCAATGCTTATTAGATGTAAAAGTACATGTGGATATCTAATGACTGAACTGTGTTTCAGACAAAAATGTGTACTTAATAAATACTGTACGTGTCTGGATTCAATTAAAGTCCATCTAGGATATTATTTTTAGATAGGAGGTGAAGGAGTTGATGAAATTTAGGTGGGAGTTGCAGTAAAGTGTCAACATTTTCTGCATCATAATGTCATCATCAGTCATATCAAGATGTAATATAGCCTGCTTACAGGCATCTTTAATTGAGATTTTATTGCTTTTACTGTTTTATCTTAGCTTTAAATGTTCAGAATCCTTCTGATATGTTTAGATGTTTCAAAGTGGATTCTCCTGCTGCTGTCTGAGAGTATTCATGTCTAATAACGCCCTGAACAAAATTTTTACCTACATCAAAAAACAAACAAACAAACAACCTCCAGTTATTTCACTCTCAGTCTACTCAAATTTAACACACTTGAATTTGGCATCAAGCCTCCTTATCCGTACATTTCTGTTCTAACCTACATCAAATATCTATAATCCCTTTGGCTATGAGGGAATAACAACTTCCTTACCAAATCAGACTTTTTTTTTTTTTTTTTAATAATTTTCACTCTTTTTGTATATCAAATCAGGAAAGTCACTGGACTTAATACTGATGTGGTTTCAGAGGTTAATTTTCAGCTATGGTTCTCTGTTGCCATGTCTGCAGATGGGATTGGCAGGTATTTTCCTAGCTAACAACTGGATGTGACATAGACTCTATTTTCAGCAGCAGACACCATTAGGTACAGTCAGTGTCCTACACTTTAATTTTTTTTTCACTTTACCTGATTCCATAATGATTCAAACAACTATTTTTCCTAGTAAATTCTGGTCAGCTACCTTGCAACTCTCTTATTTATCAGTATTTCCATGAAATAGTACTTGTGCTCCCTCTTTTGAATTCTTTTCTAACTATCTGGGATCGTGTTAGATCATGGATCTGGATCCGGGGTGACCTCATTGCAACCCTTCAGTACTTAAAGGGGATGTATAAAAAAGATGGATGGTGATTCTGCTCAAGCAGATAATGACAGGACAAGGAGGAATGCTTTTAAACTAAAAGGGGGAGAGATTTAGCTTAGAGGTTAGGAGGAAATTCTTCACTCAGAGGGTGGTGAGGCACTGGAACAGGTTGACAGAGAAGCTGTGGATGCCCCATCCCTGGAGGTGTTCGAGACCAGGTTAGATGAGACCCTGAGCAACTTGATCTAGTGTGTGGCATCCCTGCCACAGGGGGGTTGGAGCTAGTTGGTCTTTGAGGTTCTTTCCAACCCAAGCATTCTATGATTGTATGATTCTATGTTTACCAAAAGCTTTATTGTGTACCACTGACATTTGGGTTCTTCATCCCTTCCAACGCAGCTCTTTGTCCTGTGATTCACCCATTTCACCCCATTCTGACTCCAAGTCCCTTCTTCTTCAGAGTTTCTGACATGCAATTAAAAATATTTTCATTCTTTAAATATTCAATTGTCTCATTTTTGTTCTATAAAAAATAGAAAAGAATCAAACCCTTCCTATTTCAGAAAATTTTAAAGAAAAAAAATGCTAGCCTATATCTCAACTATATCGCAGCTCTAATTTCCACTGCTGGTCATTGAAAATGACAGTGAAGATTTAGGCAAACTTCCCAATAGTAGAAGAGAAGGATGGGACATAGATCTTTCCCTAGACTTTATCTTAATTCACCCTATTCATTTAATACTATCCTATTCATTTAATGCATCCTATTACATTAAGTATTTGAGTTTTACTTTTACCCAGATTGGCTCTTATAAATGTGCATCACACAATTTTCCTGAAATAGACTATTTCTGCTTTACAGGGAAGCAGAAGTTAAATTAATAGATCAAGATAAGATCAAAATGAAAAATCAGATTGACCAAGGTTCCAGTCTGTCTCAGTGTTTTGTTTTGTTTTGATCATGCATCTGGTAACTCTATTGGAAGAAAATTTAAATCTAAGCACAGGTACTGATTCATAGTGGCTATTGCTACTGATGACATCAAAGAGTCACTTTTGAACCTTCTCCTGACATAATATTCAGGTCATTACTTCTGTCGTTATGCATAAATGTCTTCCCACGCTGAGAACCTGGGCAATAATCTAGGCTGAGTAGATCAAGGCCATGGATGTTGGCTATATTGGCACATGACCACCTCATAGAAGAGTCAGAACTATCCAAAATATCATTCTACTCAGAAATCTGGGCTTTCTCTAATTCTTTTCCTCCTCCTTTTCCTCCAGACTAAGTGAGTGAAAGAAGTGATGGATTTAAATGAAAGAAAAAGCATTTCACGTGCTTTTAGTAGCAAACAAGGAATTGTTTATAGATTGAAATTACATCAACTTTTGTATGATAGGCTTCTGTTATTTGCATCAATTTGACATGCCATGCCATCAGTTAAACTCGATGATACTTGTGGGTCCCTTCCAACTCAGGATATTCTATGAGTCTATGACACCAGGTTTCTATCTATAATTTATTTCTTTTATTATTTTTTTATTGTTAAGTTTGGAAAAGACACTTTTGTCCTCACCAATAACCTTCTGTATAATATTGATGTCCCTCTACTGTGCTATGACAGCATCCTATCAAATGTCTGTCTTCCATTTTATCTGTATAAGTTGCACGACTTTCTGAAGCCTGGCCTTTGTTGGAGTATCCTGCTTGACTCTCAGTCTTGTCTATGGAAAATACAGCTAAACTTCAATAGTAAGTAAGGTATGACAGGGGGATCTCCAATGATTTCAGAATAAAAATTTAAACATTTTATATGTTGAAAAGAATCAATACCTTTTGAATTTAAGACTTGCTTTTGCTCACATTCTTTGGGGAATAATCCTTCAAAGTTACAGAGCTAGCAGTACAGTTGGGGTTTTTGCAGGAGTAAAGCATGGCTGTGAGCAAAAAATACCAAATACTTCTTTGCTTCAAGAACATGTTCGTATTGGTTTCTTCTCATTTGCTTGGGCCTTATATTTTCATTACTTCTTTTATTGTATACTTTTCTTTGGCATTTCCAAATAAAGGTAAAAAGGATCTTGCCTAGGAAAGGAAAGATGGAAACGAGTGTCAAAAATAATGATTCTTTTTGACTCGTACCTCCCCTCAGCCCTCACACATACTCTCCTTTGGAAAGTTTCTCCTTTGGAAAGAAACAGTCAGAAAATGTAGTTGTTTTATGGTCACATTAGGACCTTGTACAATTTGCATTTTTCATTTAGTCTTTTATATCCAGCAAGTCTTTTTTTTTTTTTTTTTGAAACATGCTGTTGCTACGCAACTATGAATGAACCACATAGAGAAAAGGAGAGGAGAAAGATGAAGGCAAGAAGGAGGTAAAAAAAATAAAGATGTTCAAACAAAAAAAGAAGGAAGTCATAGACTACAGTTCGAAAATCAAAAGTAGGAAAAGCTTTTCCTTTTTCCTTTGTCATGTGAAGGTAAGAGGGAAAATTTGAGGAATTTTTTTCCTTTGCCCTCCACTCCTTTTTTTCCACTTCTTGAATCGCTTCCAGCTTGTAGTTCATTGCCAGACAACTGAACATTTCAGAAAGATGTGATTATGTAGCTGAGGTGTCTGACCGGGATCTGGGAGGTAGTCCCTGCTTACCAATTGTTTTTCTGGGTCACTTAAGGTGAAGTGGTTAATCTCTTTGTGCCGATTTCACTCCTCTAAAAGTAGGATAAAGCCTCTGTTTTCTGCCTTGTCAGATTAGACTCTAAAAACTTCTTAGAAAACTCAGACTCAGTGTCCCAGTGAGGTCTCATGGTCTGTTGGATAACGATAACATAGAAAATCATTAACATAGAAAATAATAGTAAAATAAGGATCATTGTGCCTCACTCATTTTCCCACTTTGATGGTGCAAAGCATCTTACAGCTCTTGGTGTTAAAGGTGACACATTCCCTTTCTATCTCATTCACCACACTTTAGGGCTGTGTTTCAAATGCAGGAGGGCCTAGCTTCAACCCATTTAACTCCAGGCCTTCACAAGGAAGTACTTACATACCTTGCAATCCCCAGCCCATTCTGTACTCAGTAGATATACCTCAAGATGTAATTCACTCTTCAAAAATGTTCATTTTGCTTTCTTTTGAATGGCTTCTTCTAGAAAAAGGCTAGTGTAAATAGGTGCCAAACCCTGGTCTCTGTTTATTCTCTAAAGTTGAATAAGGTGCATTCAGACTGATGATGTTTTCAACTATCTTCTGAAAGGAAATTACCAATCAGAGTAACAAAGGCAGCAGAAGGTAGAATGGAACCCTGTGAGAGAACTGCTAGGACGATGCTGTTTCAGTTAGAATTAATTTACTTGTGTGGACTTCTTACAGCAAGTAAAATGCACTTTTACTTTAATGAAGACAGGATTATTTTCTTTATGATTAGTATTTCTGCTTCTTAGAGATATTTGCTTGTGTTCCACTTTTTTTTTTTTTTCCCTGTTATGGAGGATCATTTTAAAACTTAATTAAGAATAAAAAGCCCTTTCTACTGACATGACAGTGCTTCCAAATATTAAGTCCTTGATTTTCTGCTTTGAGGTTTATTTACTTATTTATTTATTCATTTTTGTTTCAGTAACTGGTGGGGCTAATATGATAGTCATTTTCTTTTCAAAATGAGGAGCAGCCATCGTGGGCCATGGGAATAAGTTATGGATAATGTTGGTGAAGTTTTCTCCTCACTGTACTTCCACTGTGTCTTCAAGGACAAGTCAGCTCTCTCTTGTACCCTTTGATATCCTTTCTCTGTCTTATCTATTGAGAGCAAAGCCTTTACTGGAAGAGCTCAGCCCTTGGGGAAAGGACTATAATATTGGAGTATCTTAGGTGTTTTAGAGCAGAGGTTTAAGGTTTGTTTCACTTCTTACAAATGGATAAGGATTCTGGGAAACTAATCATGATAGCTCAGTGAAATACTCAGTTCTGGTCAGATCTTTGATTAAATTGTTTAGCAGTCTATGACTTAACAGTGTGACTCTCTGGAGACTGTAGAACTGTGATCTTTAGTTTACATTATATTTTCTGCACCCCAATGAGATCTTTAACCAAAATTCAATTGGCTATCAAATGTGCTTTGTACCTTGAAAGCATGTCCTTACCTCTTTGGATAAGAAAAAAGAAAATTTTAAAATTGAAATGAGACATGCAGAGGTTACTATTTTGATATTATTATTATTGAAATATTATTGAACGTTATTATTATTATTATTGGACATTATTATTGAAAGCACTTTCCTTTACAGTCCAAGTATTGTACCCTACCGTCATGCTTGATATAATATATACTTCCCTGTCTGATAATGTAAGTCTACATGAAGGAATAATTATCTCCATAGTGTACTGTGTCTGCTGTTTCTTGAACATTTGAGATAACATTTCTTTTAATATAAAGTTTAATTGCATTTACATACATATATCATTAAGCAAACTAATTATATGATGTCTTCCTAACGCTTTCTTATGTGAAAAGTAATCTCACTTATGCCATGTCCAAGAAGGTCACTTGAACAATAACATAATATTAAAAGCTCTCTACTATTTAAGGTATGCCTATTAATTGAAGAAATGTGTCTGGCAACATTTTATCAATGACTTCATCAGACTTGGAGGCTGCCCCTATAGTAGTAAACTAAATGGTGAAAGATAATATTTCTGAGCACTGGGACTTGAATATTTATATTATATATACTCTTAAAATTTCAAGATACGCCCACTAGAACTCTCCCAAGCAGAACAAATTCTGCACTTGGAGCCTGGAAAAGACGTTTGCTTACAGTGTATCATTTAGATATATCAATTTTGATTTAAAGGTAAGTATTTGTTGTTGTTGTTTTCTTCTTAATTTAAAGATTTGCTTTAATAAATAAGTATTGGGGAAAATATTTGAAAGGCAAAGGTTTGTGTTTTTTTTTTTTTTAATATGAAAAATAAAGTTTGTTTATAATTAGTTGAAAATGATTTCAACTCACTGATAAAAACAGGAGTACATTTTATCTATTGGAATGAATGCAAGAATTTGAAAGAGTCCATTACAACCTAGAAGAGTGGCAGAGTTTCCAGAGGAACATCTTGGAACTGATTTTATTTAGTTATTAATCTTGATAGAGATTATTGTCTTGATACAAAAAGGCAACAGGCCTATACCCTTCATTTTGATATATATATCAAAATTAAAAGACCTGGAAGGATTGGACAATAGAACAGGTGACCAATAACTGATATAAAATTAAAAAGAACAAAGTGCAAGGCCTTGCTTTTGGGACAGAGTAAATCTTATGTAACTCTTGTCATCTTGAAGCAAGGGACAGGGTTCAGATCTCTATGTACTATGCTGTAGTGACCAGTTTGTTACAAGACATCTGAATCGCATCCCTAATGTATCTGCACCATTCTCAGGAAGACTGATAAAATAGGTCAGATGAGTCAGTCCTATAAACTGCCCGACCCTTGTGGAAATGAAGATATCTGCTAGAAGCAGGTATTAATGACATCGTACAAAGGACCAGTAAGGCTTCATTTAGAGTACTGTCTTGTCCCCACCCTGGAAGAATTCATTCTCAAAGTGATCCAGAGACCAGCCACTGAGCCTCTGAGCCTCTCATGGGAATGTAAAAGACAGTTTACTAGAGGAAAGCTTTCCCCACACAACTAAGTTGATCAATGATGATATGTCTAGAAATAGCAGTGGCATAAATGCCTCTGAATAGGAAAAAAATCTTTAAGATGAAAGACAAGGCTGATACAAGAAAACAAAACAGAAGAGAGAACTGTTTTTATCCACTGGGGTGGTAAGAATCTGGAACATCTCTCCAACAAGACGAGCAGAAATACAAAAGTTTAATTAGTTTAATTACTTTAAGAAAAAAGTAGTAGATCTGTTTAAAGCACTTGGTGATGAGATTGTCCACATTAGAAAGAACCTGATGACCCAAGAGATTTCTTCTATTCATAGCTTCCTTAAAATACAACCTTTAAAAATGCACTCAAAATTTCCTGCCCTGAGAAGAGGGTCAATTTGCATATGCATTGAATAAGTTACATATTCATGAGTAGAAAGTGTTACAAATGCTGAGAAGATACAGAGCCAGTAAAAAGTTGTTAAGAAATCATTTTTAAAACAGCCAAGAATGACTTTTGTGGATTTGTCCTAAGTTTATAGAAATAAAAACTAAATAATGAAACTACTCGTTTTGTATTCTGCAGTCTTTAACATATTGCACTTTTTGCATTCAATTCTGCAAATATAGCTGTTAAAAGACACCAAAGAAAAGGCACATAGAATAAAAAGCTGTTATGCAGCAACAAGAGAGAGAGGAAAAACAAATAAACAAACAAAAAACTTCCCTCAAAATCCTTCCAGTTCAACTGATGACATCATTAACTCAAATATGTATTAGTAAAAAAAAAAAAAAAAGCTGTAAAACACTTCCTAATAGATTAAACTTGGAAAACTGCTGCTCTTGTTGTAGTTTAATGTTCTAGCAAAACCTCCTATAAAATGTCTAATTATACAATTATATAGCCAATTAAATGGAGAGGATATACCAACTTTAATAAACAGGAAAATAATTCAGATTAAAGTTTTTTTTTTTTTTTTTTATAGATTGAAATGCCAATATTAACATTTTAAAAATAATTTATTCCAAAAAAAATCTTTAAAATCTTGTGACTTAGAGTTGTTCATATCTGACAATTTTTAAACTGTATAAATAATCCATCATATACCACAAAGAATTCATTAATCCTCAGAAGAAATTACATAATTGTTCATAGCCTATTTCGGTTGCCTGTGGAGACATGAAAAAAGACTGAAAGTTTCAAAAAAGCTACTTCTATACCCTTCCAGAGAAACCAAATCTAATAGATGAAACTTGTTAGCTTTCCACAGAATATTTTACAGTTTTAACTTTCGTAACTTTTATGCATTTTTTTCAAAAATTCAAAATTAATTTAACTTTCTTTCCTTCCTTCCTCTACTAATCAAATACTCATGGTTAATTGCTGCTTTCATTTTTGTTGCCTTTAAATCATACTGTCTATTAAACCCTACCATACAAATAAATTATTAGAAGTCATTCTTTACTCTGTTTCCAGAGAACTGGTTGTTAGGACCAAATCTATTATTATTTTTTTTTCTATAGGCAGTATAAATTTTCTGTGAATGTTTTAAAGATAAGAAATTACTTGGCTCACAGAATTTTAAATGTCTTGAAATCGTAGTAATTAAACAAAAGGCAACAGTGCTTAACAGCTATAGGTCTTAAAAGATATAGGTCTTTGATATGTTTTAATGCCATTATCTTGGCTGCATCAGCTGTTTCTATCAAGCATGGAAGAGAGGATTTCCCTCCCACCTCTTCTTTTTTGATCCATGCCTTCAAGTTGCAGCTTTTTATCCTGTGTTTCATATGAAAGAGTGCTATATCTCTTCATGAAATTCTTTCCTCTTGATATGAGCGACTGGCATGGATTAGCATACACTGTCAGCAGTTAATGTTGAGCAAGTGACCTTTAGCAGCACTGTAATGCATTCTGCTGTTGATGGTTTTGAATGCTTCAGTATATTGCCCAGGTATTACGTAAGATCTGTACTTAAAAAGGATCTAGGTATATGGTAGTTGCTGAAGTCTCAGTTCACAAATCTGCTCTTAGACCTCTAAAAGCCTGTATTGTTTGAGCCAATGTGAGTGAAAGGTGAGTATTACATGACAAATGCTCATGTAGACGGTTAAAAAAACAGATTCACGCTTTTCCATGTGGTACCCTTCTGAGATGAACTCCTCTCCTTTAAAACCATTCTCCAGGACTAACTGTTTAATCCATTTGAACTGGTGTGTAATGTATCGTTCATGTATTTTGCTTCAGGGGTCTAATTAGTGAATGAGGATCTGGGCTATAGTTTATATATTTTTTTAACTTAGTTATTAAGAAGGTTGTTTCAGTCTATGCTTAATCACCTAAATAACTGTTAAAGTTTCAAATACAGTGAACACTTCCCTCTTCCACTAATTAAACAGAACACATTTCTGCACTGTTCTTCTGAAAGTCTGAACACTCACACGATTGCCTACAGTTAGAAATCAAATATGACTGATGTGTTAAAAGTTCATAGAATCATAGAATACCCTGAGTTGGAAGAGACCCACAAAGACCATCAAGTCCAGCTCCTGGCTCCACACATAACCACCCCAAAATCAGACCCTAAAATCAGACTAACCAAAGAGTGTTGGTCAAGCATATCTCTGGCAGGCTGAGTGCCATGACCGCTGCCCTGGGGAGACTGTCCCAGTGCCCAGCCACCCTCTGGGTGAGGAACCTTTTCCTGACACCCAGCCTGACCCTCCCCTGTCCCAGCTCCATGTCATTCCCTCAGGCTCTGTCACTGTCCCCAGAGAGCAGAGCTCAGCGCCTGCCCCTCTGCTCCCCTCGTGAGGGAGCTGCAGGCCGCCATGAGGCCTCCCCTCAGCCTGCTCTGCTCTGGGCTGAACAAACCAAGGGACTTAAACTGCTCTTCATATGTCTTTCCCTCTAGACCCTTCACCATCTTTGTAGCCCTCCTTTGGATGCTCTCTAATAGTTCTATGTCCTTCTTACATTGTGATTCCCAAAACTCCACACAGCACTCGTGGTAAGGCTGCGCCAGCACAGAGTAGAGAGGAACAATCTTTTCCCTCAGCTGGCTAGCAATGACAAGCTTGATGCACCCCAGTTATTTCTTAAGTAACGTCTTAATGGATAATAAATAAGTAAATAGATAATAAATAATTAAAAATAATCTGTTATGATATCTTCATGACAGATATGACTAACTATATGATTTTGTTTCTATTCTTCCATAGTAAAACTTGCTACTGTCCTATTTACTCTTTTAGTTCATTATGTTATGCATAATATTAACCTGAATATGATTTGATATAAGCAAGTCCTGTAAAATAATTTAAAATGTACAATGATGATAATAAATCAAGTTAGCATTGTACAAATCATACAATGCTAATAATAACAGACGTGGAATGATATGAAATATTTATAAATTATTTTGGAATACTTAAATAGGGATGGCATTGATGAAACAATATAATATTTTTTGCTGTTACTCTATTTTCAGATATCAGTGCTCTCAAAGCCATTGTTTCCTGAGAGGAAATTCTATTATTTTATGGCAGCTGTATGAAATTACACTTGTGAACTACACAAGCATTGGCTGTTAAAAATATCCACATAATATATTTGAGAAGAAACTGTATTGCAGATGCTGTACTCAAAGCTGGATCCCACTTCCAGAGGATAGTACATATATATATAGTACCAGTCTAAACCATCACAACTACAAGCTAAAATATAACAAACTCACATTGCTAGTTTTTTTTTGTTTGTTTTGTTTTGTTTTGTCAAAATTTTTGAAAAGGTATATTTTAATAGGATGAATTTATGTGAAACTAGTTTCTCCTCCCTACTGGTCTAACTTTATGAGAAGTGTCTTCCCATGGTCAGCATAAATGCAGCATAAAAGTCATATTGTATTCTGGATAGAAATGCAATCATCAGTTCAGATCAGATCTGTGTGGTAGATGATCCAATAGAGCACTACAGTTTTACTTAGATGTAATTACAAGTATAAAAAGTATCTTTTTTAAATTGTGGATGATTTAGCTAAATGCAGTGAGATACAAATTATAAACTGACTGACTTTATGAGCTAATCAGGATTAATATAGTATCATCTATGAACTTGGAGAAGTTCCTCATGTTTTTGATAAGTATAAAACTTTGTCCATCTTTTAGAAGCACTAATTTAAGCATGGGGTGATTTCTTTTATATCACCTATTATGTAGAAAGAAAGACTTCATTCCAGATATTGTAGCATAATATACATGTAGTTGTTCACATTACTCTGTGAAACAATGACTGGAAGCACTGAGCTGCAAAATGTGTATTGTTAATCATTGGGTCATTAACCTTAACAATGTCAATGCTTTCCCCTATCAGATTCAACTAAATGACTGCCGGAGGTAACAGTTAAGAGAACATTTCACACAGATGAACATATTAATGCTTTATTTGGTTCTAAATGCAGTGTGAAGGATTTAGGTAGGAGCCAATACATGTAAAGAGGCAAAAGAAAGACAAAGTACAACTGCAAAGAGAAACTAAACATATCCCAAAAGAAAGCGAGTAGTCCTCAGTTTTCTGCAGCTGAGAAGTGTATACCTATCTCACAGTATTTTTGATTATGTTTTTTCAGATAAAAAAAAAAAAAAGATTGTTTTGAGAAGGATTTAAATGAAAGAGCTGAGGTTTCATTAGAAGAAAAAAAGAGACTTTTTAAAATATCCAGTCTGCAATTTGTGTAACTTGTATTAATTTTCTGATTTTGCTGTTTTCGTAGTAAAATGGAGATGATTATTATTACATTATTTGGCAAGAGCTGACAGGCTTCTGTCTGAACAATGTTTTCCCTACATCTGGAAAAGTAGGTCTTATGCATCCTAATGGTTTAAGAAGATGCCACTGCAACCCACAAAGAAAAGTTTCTACTGCACATAACCAGTAGAGTTGTCCATGTATGCTCAAATGCCAACTTTTTCAGGGACCTGAAGGAAGCCTTTGGTCATTTCCACATAAGTACCTATCACCTTGTGGGGCAGCTCAGAAAGCTGGCGGTACAAAATTGTCTGTTACCAACGCCTGGAAAATTCATGTAATCAGCTGCCTGTTCCCAAGTTGCACTCAGGAAAAAGCCTATAATAATGCACTGGAAATTGGATGATTGGTCCTAGCGGTCTGCAAATGGCCTGGGGGATGCACCGAAAAGTATTCAAATTAAAGGCTTTTTAAAACAACTGCACCAAGCTTTTTCCACTGCAAGTCCTTTCAAAAAGCTTCAGTTCTAGGGCTCTCACACTTCTCTTGGAAGATTAATATGCAAAATGACACATTTCAAAGTCAGTTCCTATTAAGCTGTTAAATAGCCTAATAACTTACTTCTGTAAACACGTAGTACTGAGTCACATTTGCTATTGAAACTAGTCCATTAACATTGCTTTGCTTAGCAGTGAGCAAGGAAGAGAGGGTACTCTATAAATAACTGAGTGTTATCAAAAAACAAAGATAGGAACTAATTAGGGGCTCTCAAAATAGGAAGTGAGATATCAGCTGGTGGGTGTTTAAAGGATCGGGCCACTGATATTTCTAGTTTTAATTTAATTCTCTTACTTTTAGTTATGAAAGGGGTGCACCTCTGTCCTAATGTCCTTTGCATACTTTGATGTTCTCTTAGTCACCACTTATCAAAATTATACTATTTGAAATAGCTACTGAAGTTGAAAAGTGGAGAACATTACACAAAGGATTGTTTGTTGCTAATATAATGGGAAAGTTCATCTGACAGTTTTGATGCCTCTCACATATGCATTGATATAAATCAGTTGTAACTCCTAGTGAACAGACAATGAGGCCTGATAAATCTGCTTTAGTTGGACCTTTCTGCTGGACAGGTTTGGAAGAGACAACTTGGTAGTGTATTATATAATGAAATTTTATTTTTTTTTTTAATGGCCTATTCCATTTTGAGATTAAGTATTTGGATGTAGATGAGGGAGAGTGAGTTTACGTCATCAACTTAGTGAGACATAAAATTTCTCTTCTTTGATTTATTTATTTTAATTGTTGTTATTGCTGTTTGTTTTTTTTTTAATTTTATTTTTTATTTATTTCACTAATTCAAGCAGTCACTAAGTGAACAGTCACTAAGTGAAAGCTTTTTTTTTTTTTTTTTTTTTTTTTTTTTAAGTACACCAGATGAAGAAATGAAGAAATTCTGGTAATGAAGAAATGAATGCCAGGCATTTTTTTTTTTTTTTCTCCTAGATTTACAACTAATTCTCTTAGACAAGACCAAAATTGACATGATCTCTAAAAAAAGATCAAGCTGAAGCTCCCCAGTTACATTCACTTGGTATAGTAACATGGCCTTTGTAAGCATTAAGAATTTGCCATTTTGTAGTAATTGAAGTGGTGCAGATGTTAGGACCAGAAAGATTTAAGGTCTTTTGCTGTAAATGCTCTTAGCCTACCATCCCACCTTCCTTCTACAGGTAATTGGAATTTGGTCCGATGAAGCTAAAAGAAATGAAGAACAACTAAGTTAGCAAGATACATGCCAGTATTATCCATGGGTTTGTGTCTGGTGCATTTCACCAATAAGTACACAGAACCAGGATACATACAAAAGGTCTTTTAATCAAATGATTAACCAAAACTCTTTAGAGTCAGGTGCTTAGCAAAGGTGCAAAGCAAGCACACCTGTGACTGGAACCACCATTATTTATACACAGCTAACTCGTGAAACTCTCTCTGCCTACTTGTGTGTTTTTTTTTTGTTTTTTTTTACCTTGCCTAAGTTATCTGTGCATTACAGAGGGGTGGGGGGGAGGTGTGTGTGGGGTGTACCAAATCCCCAATTTGCATGCATTAACATTTCATGGGTGTTGTTTTTAATATGTTAATGGCTATTAATGAGCTATTAAAGGTTACCATAGGTCAGTCCAGAATCTTCCTTTTATTTATTTATTTATTTATTTATTTATTTATTTATTTTAGCTTTCATCCGTTAACTCCCTCACTTCTGCTACTTTAAGGTTGCCAGTCCCCTTGTTTTCTTCAGCTGAAGAATACATCAGGAGTCTGAAAGGATAAGCCTATAGCATCAGAACTAGCTGTGTATATATCCGGTATTGTATTCTCAACTTTTAGGTAGATTGCTAATGTAAGATTTGTCCCTTTGGGAACAAAGTCTAACTTCCCTTCTCTTTCAGCATAGTTTAGATTTTCATTTTGTTTTCCAGAACAGTCCTGATGCTCATCAGCCTGACAGCATTGTGTAAACAGTGTATCTTAGATGTTATAGTAGGCATGAAAATTCACCAGGTTATGCAAGGCAAATCTTTGCCCCACTAGACACATCTCCCTCTCTTTTTGCAAGAAGATACTCACAGTGCCTATAAATGCCACTTGCATTCTGGAAGGTATCATGTTCTAGAAGTGTAATAATAACCAGGACTGACTGTTCTGAGATGAGACCAGCTTGGTCTGCAAGTACTTCGTTTTTCTGCTGTGCTGATGTTTATCCCACAGTGAAAACAAGCAAGCTGTTGTAGTGGATTTAAGCTTGCAATCTTACTTAGCCTTATGGATAAATCATCAGGGCCCTCTTCCAAATCTAGTTTTGCTGCTGCAGATCATCCGTCTGCATGCATGGCAAATCCAGCTCTTAAAGATAATCTCAGATGTGCTCCACATGGAGGACAGATACACTCAAGAAGCATAATAAATTAGGTTGTGACTGGCAAACAAATATGTGATACCAAGTAAGACAAGCAGTTATAGCTGTCTCTACCACATACTATAGAAAATGAGGCAGAGATAGACAAGAAAATGCTTATGGGTTGGTGTAGCAATACCGCTGTATCTTCATGCTGTTAGTGTAATTTTAATAGATACTGAGAAATGGCGCTTGTTACCTCAAACACAGGTTGATATTAAGTGCTTTGGGATATTGATAAGTATCTCCTCCTGATATTGTATTGTACGTTGTCAGCCAAACTTCATCTGTAGCTTCAGGGTCCTTAACTTTTAATTTATCATGTAGCATAAGCATGCCCTACATGTTCGTAATTCAAATGCCTATAGTTGTGTCCTAATACACACACTGCTTTCTCCATGATGGAAGTATAAAATATATTTTAACTATTAAGTGATTAAGCCATGAAGATGTGTGAATCTAAAATGCAATGTTTCTGATCAGCATTTACATATCCTACACATAATTATGACTCTCCTGTTCATTGGTCATGCCTTCTCCCTATTTTTCTGGTAAGCAAACAATTTGGATTATGCAGCTTTCCTTGCTGTATATGAATATTTACATAGATAAGGATCTAGGAATGACATTGTAATACTTAGCTGATAATCTAATGTGGTGTTTATTAATTCCAACTGTGTGAAAATATCTAGGCTGATAAATTCCTACCCTAGATGGATAGTTTTATTATTCTTTCTTTAAACTTAATCTTACTTGATTCAGTATCCATTTTTAAATGAGTATGGCATCCAGAAAAATAACTTAGTAAATCAATAAATACAATTGCAAAGTTTCTATACCTATCACAGAAACTACAAAGCCCTAGGACAAATAACTGGGGTAAAAGTGTCCATGCTGATTTTTCCAAATATTCCTTCCACCCATAGTTACTTTCCTCTTGCAATAATGCACCAGAAATGCAGGCATTTCATTTTCTTTTGCTTAAGTTAGCACTTTTCTCGTTGAAGGCCCTCAAGGGAAGTGGAAACTCTGAAATACGAAATGCAATTTATGCTTGCCTTGTAAAATGCCAAGGAAACTGCTTTAAGACCATAATAACCCTTGCTGTTCATTCCATGAACATGCCTATAGAAAATGTTAATTTAATCAACAAATTATAGCTTAACACAGAGCAAGAAGTGGGGAAATACTGGCAAAGGAGGAGGAAAGGTCTCTCATACTTTTTATGATTAATCATGAATTTGAAACTCTTTATTATTCTTGCATAAATGAAGAACTTCTCCTAAATGGATTATGTTGCACTTTCCATTCATTTTATTTCCTGATTCACATCTACATACATGTCCCATCAAAATTTATGAGAACTAGCTTAATGCTGACATGAATGCATTTTAGTGAAACCGTTGATTTCTTTTTCTTTTCCTTTTTTTTTTTTTTTTTTATTTTTTTTCCCTGCTTGTCAAAGATGTTGCTTTAGAGAGAAATAAAACAGAGAGCAAGTACTTTCAGAGGAAACCCTGCAGTTTTCACACTGATTTCTACCAGCATTTTTAACTCATGGATACTGATCACGGGATGCCTCATGCAGTTGTAAGTGTTCCCTGCCAAATGTTGAAGCAACAAAGTTAGAAATAGGAATATTGGAGTGAAAAAGAACAGAAATAGATTTCTCAAGTCAGCTTAAATATCTCATTTGAAGTAGGGCGATATTACATTTTTCAAGGGCGTGATATAACTGATTAGATCACCTAAAAATTGAGTGTTAATTAATAATACTCATAATACAATGCAATACAATTACATTAGCAGGGAAAGCGGTCAGATCTATTGTAGGTATGTCATTCAGGCATTAATCCTAAAGATAATGGGCCAAGTTTGCTATGTTTTTTAAACATATATCACAGAATCACAGAATTTCTAGGTTAGAAGAGACCTCAAGATCATCGAGTCCAACCTCTGACCTAACACTAACAGTCCCCACTAAACCATATCAATAAGCTCCACATCTAAATGTCTTTTAAAGACTTCCAGGGATGGTGACTCCACCACTTCCCTGGGCAGCCTGTTCCAGTGCCTAACAACCTTTTCGGTAAAGAAGTTCTTCCTAACATCCAACCTAAAACTCCCCTGGTGCAACTTAAGCCCCTTCCCCCTCGTCCTGTCACCAGGCACGTGGGAGAATAGACCAACCCCCACCTCGCTACAGCCTCCTTTAAGGTACCTGTAGAGAGCGATAAGGTCGCCCCTGAGCCTCCTTTTCTCTAGGCTGAACAAGCCCAGCTCCTTCAGCCGCTCCTCATAGGACTTGTTCTCCAGGCCCCTCACCAGCTTCGTCGCCCTTCTCTGGACTCACTCAAGCACCTCGATGTCCTTCTTGTAGCGAGGGGCCCAAAACTGAACACAGTACTCGAGGTGCGGCCTCACCAGAGCCGAGTACAGGGGGACGATCACTTCCCTAGCCCTGCTGGCCACACTGTTTCTTATGCAAGCCAGGATGCCGTTGGCCTTCTTGGCCACCTGAGCACACTGCTGGCTCATATTCAGCTGACTATCAACCATCACTCCCAGGTCCTTCTCTGCCTGTCAGCTTTCCAACCACTCATCTCCCAGCCTGTAGCTCTGCTTGGGGTTATTGTACCCCAGGTGGAGGACCCGGCACTTGGCCTTGTTGAACTTCATGCAGTTGACTTCAGCCCATCGGTGCAGCCTATCCAGATCCTCCTGCAGAGCCTTCCTACCCTCGAGCAGATTGACACACGCACCTAACTTGGTGTCATCTGTGAACTTACTGAGAGTGCACTCAATGCCCTCATCCAGATCATCGATGAAGATATTAAAGAGGACTGGCCCCAGCACTCATATGAGGTATGTGGCTGTTTGTACCTTAATATGGCTGAAAAGAGATTTTTTCCCATTATCTTTTAATTAAAAGCTTTCAGAAAATACCTGTCTGTGAGGCATTCTTGGCAAGCTATCTTCTTGGGTAATATTAACCCAAAAGACAAAATAGTGGGTCTTTACAGTTAAACTGAGATGTACATGGCAGAAGGCCATGGAAGGAACAGGTGATTAGTGGTCAGTTTTATATGCTCCTATTGCTAAATCTTACTTCACTCTAATGTCCATCTACAGAAAAATCTCCGAGTGAAAATTTTGCACATCATAATTCCAAGGACCAAAAGCACAAAGCTTAAATATTATAAATTAAAATTAAATCAGTTTGGGAATCTAAACAGCTAATATAAACTATCAAAACAGCTTATGCTTCGACAATGCTCTAGGTCTCACACAGCAAAAAGTTGTTCTGGCCCTTTAGCTTTATATTTATATCTTTTCCACTTCCTATCAACCTACCTGAAGAAATCCTTTTGGCTGTTGGATTAGTACTTTGATCTGGGTATCATACCACTGAATGCAATGAACACTGCTGACTCACTATATAAAGAACAACAGTTTTAAAATAATTGGCACCATTATCATTCTGCCTTCACACCTATGCATTTTAGCTTAACAGCTGAGGAGAAAGGAGGAAAAAAAAAAAAAAAAAAAAAAAGAGAATAATTTGTAGTAATTTATTTGGTTTTCAGAAATTCATTAACAAATTTTGAGCCGAACTAGAAAATTATTGAGATGAGGTGAAATGGAAAATTGATATTCTAGTTGCAAACAAAACATTTTCCCTGTTCAGGATTGTACCATCTACAGTCAACGAAAGATTATCTGTTTCTTGTTAAAAAGGAATTTCAACTCATACACCGAAGTTGTATTCAGGCCAAATCCAGCTGACTCCTATGATACATGAGCTGCCACCTTGATTGACAAAATGAGAATATGACTAGTTATATTCTGAATTAAATATATATATATGTGTATATATATATAAATATATGATTTACTGTGGGTATAATTTTTTATTGGGATTATAAAAGACTTGTGTTCTATATAATTGGTAAATCAACAGATCCAATGTATGAAAAGGATCGTGTTGCAAAGCTCATGTCTCTGCTAACCAAAAGGACATTGAGTTGAACAGGTAGGAAAAGGTCAGAGGAGCAACAGGGTCAAGAGTGAGGAGGAGAGTGATAAAGTGACTAAGGGAGCAAAGTTTGCTGTGGGCATAAATGTATTACACAGTCGATAGGAGATATTGATTTAGTGTATGCTGGAGGCTGCCAATAGCAGAAATGTGCTAGCACAAGACAGCATGACACACTGGAACTTCTTGTTCCAATACTATTTGAGATCTATAACCAACAGCACTAGTAATTCGTAGTTTTCCGATTTCAAATTTTTTATTAGAACTAATGTCAATTCCTATTAGTAATACATACTGAGATTAATTCCTGTCTTATGAATCTTCTTTATTAGCATCATGCTAAAGGGGCAGAATGGGTCTATACTTCGCATTGCAAAGTAAAATAGTCTCTTCCCAAGAGAACTTATAGACTGAGGCAAGGCAAGCATGGGGTGATAAAGCAAGTAAAGTTAACTGTTGGTTAACTGTCACTGTCTGGTGACAACTAACATCCTGTTTGGTGGCAGGAGAAAATGGGGAGAGGATGGAAATAGAATGTAAAGTAGAAATAGTGTGAAGGTACAAAGGTAGGACATGGAATGTTTGAAAGGAATGATCCCAAGGTAAAAATAATGGGAGGAAAAAAGAAGGAAGGATCAGTAAAAACAGCTGTTCAGCACAAGACACAGACAATGTCTAAAAATGTAGGCAGTTCTATGAACAGTCAGGGGTTTCAACTTTGACTGCTACCACCCTCTTTTGTCTGCTGGGCTACGAGTGCTATTTTCTCTGCAGTTTTCCCTCAGTGAAGAAAGATATGGAGTATCTTAAGTTATGTGTGAAAGTAATGTGAAAGTTATGGTTTTTCAGCTGGGGAGAAGGGGGGAGGGGAATGTTGTATTATTCTAAATTAATTTGTGTTGTAATCTGATTGTTTGATGACAAAGTTGTTTCACTATTTGTAATGCATACCTTGAGTGCACACACAGTATTTTTGTGGAAGACAAATACTTAGGAGGTATGCATATACATTTCAGATATTCATAAAGCTGTAAGAGTATAGAATGTGATAGCTTGCTTTATTTTTCAGGGAGCTTTGTAGCTCCGTGATCTCCTTGCTGTCATAGTTAACTTGTGATCAATATCAATTTAAAGCTAAGTCAGGTACATGTATATTCTGCTGAAGATGCAGCATTGTGTTTTAGACTTATCCTTAATACTTCAGACAGCAAGTTCTACACATGAACTACCAGAATCATTCTAGCTATTTCCATATCATACCATTACTTTGGGAATTCTCTTTCTTCTGTGATATGCCACTCCTGTCTCTTTTTCCATTTGAACTCTGTGGAGCATGTAGGGGATGAAAGTTGTAGGGGAAATGTTGTGATTCTGTTTTCTGTATGCTCCACTTTTGAATTTCAGCAGGCAGGCTGGCAGTGCCCTAGAGCAGCTGAAGATAAACCTAAGAAAGTGAGTACCATGTTGTGCTAACTCATTCTCAAGCCTGTATTGAACAGACACTTTTTAATCTTTTTGATGTCTAAAGTGCCTTATATATGTTCCTGTCTCAGTTTTCTTCCACCTCAAAGAGAAAAATAAATATATATATATATATAAAAGTATGTTATTTTCCTATAGAAAAATTAAATAAAACTTAATATGCATAACCACGTATATGTGCTCCAATGCTAATAACTGACATGTAAGGTCAGTTATTTTACTCAAATACTCAAGGTATTTGCCTGAGGTTTTTGCCCAAAGTATCCCAAGGTATGCCTGCATACCTTGTCACCATCTGGCTGTTGTCACTGATCTGGCTTCAGCTTTCTGGAAGCTACAATCATTTTGCATTTGCTTAACTTATGGAAGGAAACTCTTATTTTCTCACATGAAATGAACAGCAATCTTTTGTTCTTTGACAAACATGTCCCATGGATCTGAATGTGACTCTGTTTCTGAAGTGATTTTTGATCCACACATCTTTAGAAAGCTTCCCCAGTGCTTTTACTTCTGTACCAATCCTTTTCTTTAGTTATTGTCTCAAACAAATAACCAAAACCTGTCTGTATTATGTCCCCCCGCTTCACTAGGGGATTCTGTGATGGATTCCATTACTGCCAGGATGCTTTCGATGACAGTTCCCAGCTTGCTTTAGTCCATTTCTTCTTTTCTTCTTCCAGTTGCCATTTTCTGTCATACCCTGCTGATCACATCACAGGTTCCCATGACGATTCCTAGCAGTGCAGCTACTCAAGTAGAGGTTGCTAGACTGAATCTCAAGAGCGCAGTCTCTCTTGCAGCAAGGCAATCACTTACACACCTGTGTTGCTGGGCCCCCCAGAGGACAGATGTTAATACTCATACTGCTACTCAGGCTTTATATTAAAATGGTTGTGGAGCTGTGAGGAGTGGTACTACAGTTTCATAGATCATAGAAAGGAATAAAAGTATATCTAGCAAGTGATTTAGTCTATTCATCAGCAAGTACATTATTCCCTGGTGTAGCTGTTCTACTACTTGAAGCAGCTGAGATTTAAATATCTAACAGGTCCTCTACCAAAACAATCGGGGATTTCTGTTAGAGAATCACTGTATCAGTGTTGTTATTGATATTAGTTTTAATTGCATTGTGCAAGCCTTGATTGCTCATGTAGCTTTAAGAGTTCTAATCAATGGTCACAATGAATTTACAAGGGAAAAAAAACATATTCTGTGTCTTCAGTGTTCATAGTTTTTAGATCAACAAGGATTATCTGGTGAGCTATCCACCACAAAGACACAGGAGATGCTGGATTTAGAAAGAAATTGAGGAAATAGAGTAAAAAAGCTTTCCCTGTAGCCAGTACAAAATTGTAGGGATGAGCAGTCTGATATAAGGCATTTTTTAAGGAAAGATTTAAAACTGTTGATATAATTGCTTCTCAAACATTCAGACTGAGTTTTTCAACAGAGAATGTAAAGATATTCAGAAAGTGTGGAATTGTTGAAAGGAAAGCAGATGATCAATAAAAGTGCAAAGTCAAGGGCTGATTGCTTGTTGAAATCACAAACCTTAAAGAAATAAGGTAAAATAAATGACTTTTTAAAGGCAAGCACAGAAAGTTTGCTTCAAATATACTAAGGGTCAAGCCACACATGATGGAGGAAGTGAAACAATCAAAGTAAGGTACCAAACCCAACAATTTGAATAGCGATGTCTGCATGGATTGAGATCCCCAGTGGGTGGGGCAGTTGATTAGTATCAAGGTGAAGAAGTGATCACACTTCTTGTGTACTTATTTTTAACTCTCAGTGATGGTAAGTGATTTTTAACTCTCAGTCAGATGCAAGCAAAATTTGTCAAAGGCTGACACAGGAATGACAAGCTGATGAATAGGAAATGTGTGAATTTTCCAAATCCTAAATTATTCACTTATTTAAAAATGTGTTTCTTCACAGTGTACTGTCAAGATTCTGAGTCTAGCTAGTTTTGCAGAATTTAAGATTCAAAGCTCTTGATTTTCACAACATTTAAACATGGCAATAATTGTGTAATGGTTAGGTGATCTGAGGTCAAAAAGGAAGACCATCTATGCCAGGAAATACAGAACACTGCATGACTGGGATAATTGATTTATGCACAAAGATCCATTATATTTGATTACCTTTAAAAATATAAGCAGCGAAGAGGCATTTGACTTAGGAAGGAGAACTCCACACAGATATCTGATTCCTGCAGTCTGGCCCTTCAAAGCTGCTGTTCGGTCAATGGGCTTCTTGCATGAGTCCAGGGTGGGTAAGTGATGGTGAGTCAGGTTGGAAATGAATTCACATCAGGAAAGAAAGCATGAGGTTGAGCAGCTTCTGTCCTAAAAGTCTCAGTGAGGACTGACAACCATGCAGAGAGTATCTCCTCCTATTACAGTTCATATTTTATGAAAGCAACCTGGGCCTACTGCATTCTGTGAAAGGTTCCCAAGTTATTTCTTGAGATCTAGGATTTCAGTTGTGTACTTTGAGATGGATGGTTAAACCCACTATGACAACCTATAAGTACTTGTACTATGAGAGCACCAGTGTGTTTTTTAGGATGGTTGTGCGGAACACAGGATTGGTCTATCATATCTGCACTCAACTGCACAAAAGAATAAGCCTCCCCTTTTTATTAGCTGAAACTGGAGTAATGAGTAACTATGAGGAAGGAAGCAGCTACTCATTTAATATTCCTCACTGTGGAAAAGGAAGGTTTTATGAAAGTTGGGAATAGAAGGAGACAGGCCTAATGATTCACCAGCCAGCTCAGCTAACGTATTTTTTAAAAAGACTAAGTAGTTTACTTCTCACTCTGAAAAAGGAGAGCTGTTGCACAGGCAGCATTCTTGCTAAGGTAATTAAATCCTTTTCTTCCAGGGTTGGTACCTTCTTGGGGAGTAGTTCCTATGAAGGTAATAGCTCCTGGTAGCTCCTATGCCACTAACTCCTGCTGCCCATCTAAGTCTCTTCTTGCCAGGTGCTAGACTGCTTTGGCAATAAACTGGGACAGATCCTGACTTGCCTCAACTTCAGTGGGAGCTGAGGGTTTGTATGGGATGCTCTCAGCACCTCGCCTTCAGATCCTCCTGCAATTTTACTGCTATCCAGCAGTCTCCATGGCAACCCTCCCTGCAGCACAACATCTTATGCATTGCATATGTGCAGCACATGTTTTTTTATTTCCTCCTTTTAAACACCTTATTTAGTAGTTTGGGTAGTTTTTTTACTGTTTGTTTATTTTTTGTAAATAATTACTTTAGTGCAGATAATGAGCCTTTTGGGTTTCCAGACACTCAGGTAGCTTTCTGATAGTCCTTTCTGAGTCTAAATCAGGCACTAATGATCAAATGTCTGTTTTCCTACAGTGTTTCCAGAGGTACGTTTATAAATGTATACTAGTACTGCCAATGGTACAGCGCTTGTGTTTGCACTAAGTCTACATGAAAAAAAAAAAAAGACAGTTATGAAGTATGCAATCACGCATGGTCTTTTTTAAGCCATTTTACAATATTTATGCTTCTTTAGGCTTCATCAGCTCTGAATTAGATGACTGAAGCACTGTTGAAAGTCTTGTGCATAGGGTAAGACTATTATAGTGCAGTTTATTCAGGAAAGCATGAATTTTGCAATAATATTGTTACCAAATGCAAGTCTTCATGAAATGTATCTGCATGGACACAGTTTACCCAGTACCGCCATGCATTGTCAAAGATTAAAAGAATATCATTAGGCATCCTGAAGCAACCAATATCTGCTTTTTGATATCTCATATTAGTAGTGACTTTATCCACAGAAAACTGCTTCTTTACTACTGGTGGAACTTTATCTCTCTGTTTCCTAGCAAATGCTTCTGCAAGACAGGAAATGAGAAGAAAAGGAAGAGAGACAAAAGAGAAAGAGAGAGGGAGAGAAGGAAAAATAGAAAAAAAAATAGAGAAATAAGAAGGAAAAAATACAAATATTGAAAAAGATTAAAAGGTGATTGACAAATGACTAATAGAAAGTCCTTGGAAAGTAAGCAGAAAGCTACATTGATGTTACCACACTGCTTCCAACAGCACATTTAAAGGAACTCAATCAAAGCATGTAGACCAAGCATTTAACCTAGCTTGACCTTCTTGAAACCAGTTCATCTCTTCTCTTCTCTCATCTCTTGATCCTGTCTGAGTGTTGAGAATATTGTTTTTAAGAACATATCAAGGGGAAGGATCCACAATGTGACATTCAAGGACTCACAAGAACTGGATTATTTTTAGTTCACAGTTTGTGTGATGTCAAGTAAACATTTGGTCTATCTCATGTAGTCGTCTAACAGAAAAAAAATAGTTTTGAGTATTTCACTTCAAAAAATCATGTGAGGATAAAATTTGTTAAAGACCATGAAGCATTCAGCTAATACAGATACATGTATCAGTAGAACAGTTTGGAAATAGTTTTACATTATAAAATGAAGTTATAATTTATTAATATTTTTAATTCATATGTTGTTTTGTTTGTTTGTTTTTAATGACATTTCCCAAGAGAGGGAACTTCCAAATTCTTTCCTTTTAGTTCAAAGTGTATGAAAATGGCACAAGTCTTTTCACAAGAGTGCTTATGTGGAGACTGAAAGTTGAAAACTAAAAAACTGCAGATGAGGAAGAGTGTGAGCAAACTTCTTCTGTTTCTGGTTTAGTAATTCAGCTCAATCAAGAAACCTTGCTAAATAGGAAGATTGAACCTAGGCTTTTGACAGCAACTGAACTGTCATTGCTTGTATGTGGCACAGAGAAAATAGGCATTCATCCTAAAGCTGCATCAAGCAACTCTGGCTGCAACTTTTGCTGAATTGTTTTCCATGAGAAAAAAATGCCAAAACCAAAAACAAAACAAAACAAACAAACAAAAAAAACAACCCACAAAATTGTACAGAAAGCTTCTTTTGCTTTCAACAGAGAGTGTAAGAGGAAACGGTAACTGCCAAAGATGAAAAAACAGGCTGTTCCTTCTATTCTCATCGTTTATGAAGGCATGATACTTTTCAGAAAGGCCATATTCAGGAATTCAGTGTACATTTTGTAAGAAATGCAACAATGGCAAAAAGCCTTTTTTGACTCTGTCTTTAGAGATAAAAGATTGCTGTACAAATTATGTATTCTTGAACACAGTGTGGGAAAAAGTAAACTGTAGATACAGATGAAGAAAGACAGAAGACAGGAGATAAAGCAAAATAATTTAACATTCATGGAAATATGAATAATAATTTTCCCTTTGTTTGTTTTCCTGAAAAGCCATTGTGTGCCTCTATCCTATCACAGTCAAGTAACAAATGTTACTGCCAAGTCCCCTGACTGTCCACACAAAACGTATTTTATATTCTTACTGGAATTTCTTTTGCAATGAGCCAAATAGTTTCTCATCAGCTGAAAGCTGGGTGCAGTTCTTAGGTAGAGTACTCAGGAGCTATACTGTACTGAAAAAAAATATTACAATACTATCCTAAAAAGTTGGGCATCCACAATTTAGCAGATTGTGGCACAGCCTTCACGTTATTTCAGTTATGTGAACTGGAAAAATGACAACTCTGTTTTAGCAGAAACAGTTTAGGGGACAAAGTTGGATGAGATCTAGGCAATATCATGAGTGAAATAGGGAAGGTAATTCAACTGACTGAATTCTGATAACTTGCTTCGGATAAGCTGAATAGCGTTCAATAAGCTACTGACTATATTGATTGGATCTCACTGGACTATAAAGAAGAGCTTAGAGAGCTAGAATGCCTGCAGACATTTGCATGCAGGTATTTAAATTTTGGCATCATTAATTTGGAGCTGATTAATTTGGACCCAGGCACTCTCTTCTGCAGAGCTTTAGACCTCAGTATGTCTTAACAGGAGGCCCTGCATAGTGCTTAGGTATATATAAGCCTTTGCCACCACTCCATAGCCACTGCTCATGAAGAAGTTCTGTCATAAACATTTTGAACAGCTCCAGGCTGTAATTGTCCTTTTTTTCCCCCTGAAACATTTAAATTCTCATAATGAGAAAATCAGCTTCCTTTTCTGTTCTTTGCTGGCTTACAATGAAAAATTGAGAAATATTATTGTGGTATGAGTGGGTTGGATCTACAATAACAAAATTAACACCTAAAGCTATAGAAGGAGAGCTGTGATCTATAACTCTGCTCTTATAATGAAAAGAAGTTTTCTCTCACATCAATAACCTTTATTTAGGCAGGAGACAGACCTTTCTGTGCAAACTAAGGGCCATCAAAGTCATTATCACCTTGTGCTTTATATCAAGCTAACACCTCTGTCTGCTTTCACCAACACAGCAGATTAAATATCTTCTAGAAAAAAAAAAAAAAAAAAAAGAAAAAAAAAAAAGTAAATGGAAAGAAATATCTTAAAACCGTAGGAAACAAAACATTCCACAATACATGTACAATTTTTCCTGAGGAGGAGAATAAAAATGAACTACAAATGATGTGCTTTATTCATGTTGCTAACACTTGAGTTTTAATACAAGGGTTTATGCAGACAGACACTACTGTAGAAAGCAGAAAAAAATGGAAGAGATTGGTGAGGAAAGTTAATCACCCCATTTAAGTAGGCTCACTCTTACTGAATGACTTTCTACACCCTTTAAGGCTTCCTGTCTAATCAAAGAACAGAGAAAGGCTTTTTAGGTGCATGATTCCAAGCAATTACAGCAGATTTTTATTTTGAACTACCCTGTTAAAGAGTCTACCTCAGTGGACAGAAATACAAAGAATTGGTCCCCAGACATGAGTATCTCACTTAAATGTCACTGGATCATATGGAGATGCCCCAGTGATGTGTTCAGCATGAAGTAAAACTTCCTCGCGGATGAATGACACAAACTGCTATCTAATTTTCCTGAGGTGAATGGCTAACATGTTAAGTTATGACACTATTGAATTCCTGCCCTGCGTGGTTCCATATATTCATTCTTTTGTTTCAAGTCAGGTAGTGTAGTTATTGCAGATGAGCGAGAAGTCTTTGAGCTTAAGTGCCTGAGGCTAAAGAGATTTTGCCTCGGGATAAAATACAGGAATTATTTAAGAACTGAAAAAGTATTGTAAATTTAATATCAATCATGAATAAGTTAAAACAGACTAATTAAAAAATAATGAAATGATAGGTTCTGTAAGAAAAGCCTGACTATGGAAACTGTTCTGGTCATATGGAATCATTTAACTTTTCTGTCCCAGTGCCCTCCTTACAAATGATACCCTTCTCTCATGAAATGTCATAATTTTGTAGTTCAGTTTAAATTATGTACACTTGGTATTCCATGGCTTCACATTTCTCTTTATGCCAGTCAGCCACCACAAGCAAAGAATAACACACACACAAACACACACAAAACAACAGTATTGTGTTTTGTTCTCCAGCATCTTCTTCCCTGAATAGTTACAGATGCCATTTCAGGAATTTGCTCCTGTTCTGTTTCTTCATTAATCATAATTATCTGCTCTACGCACTGTTTCTGACTTCATTTTTTCTAGGTGTTTATTTACTTGGTCTTGTTGAGACATAGAGTTTCACTCTCTTTTGGCTTTGTTACTCAGAAACATTCACTCCTCCAGTAACAAGTATAAAACAATGTATGATTGATCAAGAAGTGTAATGAAGTCTGTTTGGGAGCTGAAATCCAAAGTGAACTATGGTTCTTTCTATAGCCATTTGTCCATTTCCTATAAATTGTACCTCGTTATCCTACAATTTACTTATTTGTCATGTATTTCTCATGTATCTGCCATTTACTTACATTCTGTGATTACATTCTGTGATCACATTCTTATTACAAATTCTTGCCCAGTTATTAAAACTCTCATCCTTGTTAAGTGCCTACATACCATCTGTGAATCAGCTGAATTTGGTGCTCCTTTCATAATGATAGCATGTACCTAGCAGCAGCTATACTGCAACCTTTCTGCTTCCTTGTCCTTGGCCCAATGTTAGAAGCACAATCACCTTGTTTTTCACGGGCAAATAGAATTTACCTATCACAATTACAATGTAAGTTGCTCATTTCAGACTCATGTTGACCTGTAAACAATATTTATAATGTCTGTCTAGAAATGAGTTATTTCAACATGTAACTAAAATTATGTTACTGATGGCAAAAAAGATTTTAAAATTCCATCATGCAGGTGGTTGCATAAGTTTAGGACTTAATGGCTTTTTTTTTTTTTTTTTTCATTTATTTTTATTCAGCGATATATTAAGGTTTTACTTGAATTATTTTCCTGTACTTTTGTCTTATTCTACAACTTCCAGCAACCTCCACTGGAAAGAAATACACATCACATTTGTCTACCTACCTTATTTATATATACATACATGTATATATATGTGCATATATATACATCCATGTGTATATATGTGCATATATATATATATCAATAAATGTTTTTTAAAGAAGGTCATTCTTGAAGAAAGAGTCCTGATACTGTGCCAGCACTGCTCAGCAGCAGACACAACACTGGTGTGATACTGGTGTAGCTGTTCTAGCTACAAGTGCAGAGCACAGCACTGTATGGGCTGCTGCAGGGAAAGTTAACATCCCAGCCAGACCCAGTACAAGCGCTGGTGATGCTGCACCTGGAACACTGTGTCTGGTTTTGGTCACCCAGTACAAAATAGACATGGGACATATTAGAAAGAGTCCAACAGAGGCCTTCAACAGATGATAATGGTACTGTGAGGAGAGGCTGAGGGAGCTGGGACTGCTCAGCCTGGAGAAGAGGAGGCTCAGCCCCCTCGATCTTACCAATGTCTGTAAATAACTGAAGGTAGGATGAAATGAACATGGAGCCATGTTATTTTCAGTGGTGCCCAGATCCAGGACAAGAGACAACAGCCACAAACTGAAGGGTCTGTCTGAACATCAGGAAGCACTTCTGTGCTATGTGGGCGATGGAGCACTGACACAGGTTGCCCAGATTGGTTGTGTAGTCTCTCCTTGGAGATCTTCAAAAGTCACCTGGACATGGTCTTGGCCACCTTGCTCTGGGTGTTCCTGCTTGAGCAGCGGGTGCTAGACCGGAGTGCCTCCAGATGTCCTCACCAACCTCAACCATTCTGTGATTGTGCAATTCTGATTCTATGATATTCTGGTCCTTGGAGCTTTTTAAGTTATCATTATTATTTCTCAGAGGTTTGTTCAAATAGCTTCATAGCTGGTATTTTTAAAAGTCATATCTAAATGTGCTGCTAAGTAACTCCGTATACAATATATACTGGTATTTAATTAATGTAATGTATGTAGTACTTTATGCAATAGCTTCTTCTCCACCTAGAGTTCATCTAGAGTTCATGCCACCTTCACTGGACACAAACAAGCAAACAAACAAGCAAAAAGTATAATTTTTAACTCATTTTTTTTTATTATTATTATTTTATATATATAGCTCCATTATACTGGAGATATATTTAATATATTTACTGGAAAAAAATACAGTGATATATATTTTGCTATGACAACTCCCTTCCTCTTTAATGTTATATTCCCTAAGAAAATTTTTAGTTCATCATTTCTCTGAAACAATCACAATCTGTGGTTGTACAACACGTGGTTGTACTAATTGGGGTGTGGGTTTTTTGGGGTTTTTCTTTCTGTATTCTTATAGGTAGAGAGAAACAAGTCTGACAAGGAGCCAGCAATAAATAATTCATTTTAAAAATTGTTTTGACCAACCTCTGGAACTGAGGAAATGATTATTGCAGCCATTGGATGAGGTCTAAATTATGCCACAGGCTATGGTTCCCTCAGTGACTATACAGCACCTGCTGCACATTCCTGCCATTATTTTCTTATTACTCTGATAATCCCATTTTTACCAGCATTCCCAGCTGGAAGTTGACAACCTTTCTACTGGTGAAGGGTATAAAGGGTAGGAGAAAAGATCAGAATTTTAGACTAGTTTTATAGAAACTATGAGTTTTCTCCAGTCCTGTTAATAAAGCCATGGAAATTTCTAAATAATTTCTAACATATCCACATCAGGTTCTTTCACTATTTTTGTCCCAAGTCTATTCAGTAGATTTTTTTTCTAGCACATCTGGAAGAACTCTTCAAAGAGAAATCCTTCTCCTTGTTCTTTTAGCACTAGTTTCCTCAGGGACAGGATTGCCTTAAACAAAGGCAGTCATGCAGGGACGCCCAAAGGAAGGCAGTGACTTGTGCTGTTATTGACCTTTGGAGAACTGGGCCTCTGGAAAGCCAGAGGCCCATAAGCCTATAGCAGCAAAGCCTATAGCATAAGCCTATAGCGAAGCCTATAGCAGCAAAAATTAGGCTTCACAAGGTCTTTAAAAAACTTAGTGAGCTAAATCTTATCACATCCATGTGGAAGATATAAAGCTGTTTGAGCCACTGAGGTACCTCCAAGAGCATGGCAAGAACATATGGGATAAGGGACAACAAATACCATTGATGACTTCCACTAGGATTTCATTTATCCTTTGGTTTTGAGAGTTTGATTTGCTTCCTGTTTTTTTACTTAGACATTAAAACTTTTCTTCTTTTTCATTTTTTGTTTTGTTTTGTTTGTTTGTTTGTTTGTTTGTTTTCCACATCGTTATGCTGTCTGTGGTGAAATGCCTGTATGAGCCTGCTCAACATATGTGAACTAGCTTTATTTATATAGTAGATGCCAGGTTTTGGCAGATGCAGAGTCACCAGCTGCCTCCTCAGGAAGCCCCCTACTATGCCTCCCAGCCCCTGTTAAGTAAGTCTTATATTGAGTTAGTCCAATTCTAATTTTCAACTGCTGGGTTTTTGTTATGCCTATGATTTTTATGCTGTGGAAACACTGAGTAAGAGAGGTCCTTCCCTGCATATGTACTTACAGATAATTGTAAATTGTCTTGTCTTTTTCTGAAGAAGATTAAGTAGACTGAGCTCACGTGATCTCTGTCTGTAAGGCATATGTTCAAAATACACGACAGCTTTATACAACTTCTCAGAAATGTCTACAATTTTTTAAAAGGTTAGACACCAGAACCGGGCATGGTGTTCCAGGAATGGCTAACTGATGTTTTCTGCAGTCACATCCTGCTCTCTTCCCTACTCCTGCGGGTGCCTGTTTAATTCTCACACTCAAATCACGCATAGCACTCCCACTCAGCTAAGGCACTTTAGCTGAGATGGCACAAAATATTAGTAAGAGTATTGAACAGATTGCATCTGGGCTGTGAAGAGCTGAATGGAATTCCTGATTTACTAATTAGTTTTATATTGATGCCTTTATACGTAAGCAGTAAAGCCTTGGCAGTACAGAGGTAGTGAAGCCCCCCAGCCCCAAAACAGACAGACATGCACGATGTGCTAACATTTGTGCTGCTCTACAGGGTTTAGATAATGTATGGAGATGGATACACTGCATTCAATGACTAGCATCTATTTGTGCTTTGCTTGCTGCATGGGTAATAAAACCACTGTTTGAACCCTCACTACTTTAAAGTGGTGTTATTTGGCTTAGGAGGAAGCATTGTGGTTGGCAGTGGCCAGACCAAACGAAAGCAGCTTACAAGAAAGCATCTCTCTTGCAGACATACAGGCAAAGTGAACTCGTTGCAGTTCCTTCCATCTAAATCTAACACTTCCTATGAGAGATGTTATTACTTTAATTCTTGCTGCAGGCCACTATTGCTCTTTCAGTGTTATTCAGGTCTTATTTAACTCCTACTGTACTTTGCCTGTTATATATATATACATAATAAATAACAGTGATAATTATCTTACTATATTACCACTGGTTTCATCTGGTGGGCAACTCAGTCTGAAACACAGAATCTTGTAACTTCTGCAGCCAGATTTTGTGGATATGTCTATAATGACTGTTTTGTTTTATGCTTATAAGCCGTCAAAATGCAGATAATGGAGACAGGAAAGACTTCATTAATTTTCCTATACGTCTAAACTTTAGAGTTTAATAAAAGATTTCCAGGATTTATCCACTAACTGATTATGCCACACACTGAAAGGTCCAGTATCTGTCTTTATAATGTATTCTGAAACTTAATATAGCTTGCAATGATATGTGAAGCCAACAAGGCAGCATGAGCTAAGGGACAGAAAATTTAGGTTGCATATCACAAGCTCACACCTTGTGAAAATTAGTAGCTTGTTTTAAACTTCACAACCTCTTATAATGAAGACGATCAATTATTCAAAATATCTCCTTTAAAGTTGCAGACATTGCCCTTTACAACTCAGCAAAGAGTGACTTTACTCACAGCATTCATGCATACAGACACAGCTATCCATTTTCATGGACAAACCAGTTCTGCATGCAAATATTATTCTGTGTATGCTCATGTTTATATCCCTTATGGGTTGAGGTCAGGGAGAATTATTCATGAAAGCTGTTTTAGGTGTCTTTAAGCTTATCTCTTTCCATTAACTATTCAAAGAACTTGGGTCTTCTGAAAGGCAGCTACATTAACTTTCAATAGTAGCTTAAAGTCAATAAAATAAAAATACTGGCTGTTAAATTTAGTTATGAATACATAGTTTTCCAGTGATGTATAGTAGTACTTTTTAGATATGAATCTGTAGTATTGAAGTTCAACTATATACACAGCTCCAAATTTGAGAATATTCAGCATCAGTGTTATGGTCTAAATTAACTTTTTCAATGCTAATTGTTATTACATGCTGATGAAAATTGTGCAGGTACTTAGGAACACATTTAATATATTCTGCTTGCTCTGCAATGACAATTGCCATAAAGCAATCAATAACTACAGTAAAAATGAAATCCACTTTTCATAACCAAAAGAGTGCAAAAAAACACCACTTCAAAAATAAAAATAAAATAAAATACAAACAAACAAAACCTAACAAAACAAAACAAAGAAACCTCAACACAGAGACATGAAAATAGACAAAGGTCCAGTTGCTATAAATCAAACATAACCTTATGAAGGAAGGCAGAAATGCTGCCTAAAGGCAGGACAGTTGTGTTCCATTCCTGACTTTTACCTAGCCTGGGGCAAGTCACTTCATTTGCTTTGCTTCATTTCCCATATGCAAAGCACTGTAAACCTGGGCTGTCTATTTTGTTAGGATTTAAGACCTAAGCATGCACGATAGGTATTATAAGCCCTTTTCACAGGACTAAGCCTTAAAGAGCATGGCATGTATGGATATGACCATACAAATCTCAATATATTATATATGCTGTTTGAAAGCTAGATACAATTACTTTTAACTACTAGCCTCTGGAAAAAAAGAAAACAATTAAGTCTTCTGTTTCCAACATAACATTCATGGGCTTATTCTAATAGCAAAAGATCAGACACTTTTTCAACAATTTTTAGCTAAGTTATCACCCTCTTATGCGAGTAGCAACTAACTGGCCTGGTAAACTTTTCATTTGGTGCCTTTTTGTGCAAAAGAAAATACATTGCTCAAACTTTACTTGAGGGTCATAGAATCACAGAATGATATGTCCTCCAGGAACAAATGAATACAGGGTATTGCCAAATGACAGAGTAGTAATGGCTTCCTAAAATGTAGCTGATATTTAATACATGATGTGTATTGTTGTAAACTGTTACAGTCTTATCTCACTTTTTATATTAATTTTCCCCAAAAAATAGAGAATGAAAAGTTTTTTATTTATTTAAAGTACACTGGTGATGTGAAGTAATCAGTAGACACCACAGTCATGTTTATAAAAGTCGCTATTTAATCATCTTTGCTACCCAGTGTATTTACTGTAAAGAAATATATTTCATTTAAAAAGAGCAATTAACTTGTGCAATCACTATATACAGCAAGACATTGATTCTGCTCAGTACTACATTGCTATTAGACTCTAGCTGAATGCAGTAACTAACCCATGGCTGTATAAAAGAGGAAGAAAATGTTTTTATTTCAGAAAAATATGAACAATTTCTAATTTCCAAATGATTAGAGGAGAGATGCTCACTATAAGGATATGCCACCATTAGTCATATATTTTATTTGATTGCTTTTCTTAATAAGTCTTTTCATAGTGCTTAGATTTCACTTTTCTAGTGAAAGTAGAGATAATTTGGGCTCAGACATGACTTGATGTAGTTGCTGAGCAAGAACATAGTGATATTAAACCACCAAAGTCTTATTTATTGTAGCTGACAAGTCATGCAGAAGAAATCTGTAATGGAAAACAGTGTTAAATTTTATGATTATGAAATCCTCTCATAAAAAAATAATGGCCAAAAATGTATGGGTCAATGGGTGACATTAATATTATCTTCACTTGCTGCCATTGTATTGGTTAGTTTTAGTAGGAATTTCTAACAGCTACCAACCAGAAATGAGCAGAATGAGTAGCCAGTATAAATCTTTACCTTTCTATACCTGTAAGCTATAATGTCTCTGTTTTACACATATACATATTGCATATACAAGTGTCACAAAATTTTCTCACTTGGAAATCTCCAAATCTGTCACTTCAGCAAACCCATTGCCAAATATATATATATATATATATCTTTTTATTTCATTCCAAAATCTTGTCAGGATTTTTTGGATGTTTGAGTCCAACAGCCACAGCCTTCACCCAAAACCTGGCACCTGCATCTGTCATAAAAGAGACCTGTTGGGCAACATTCACCCACAACTCATTCATCAGATCTTCTGTAGGTTTTAATGGTGAGAGAACAAGGAACATTCCAAACCATTTATGATCCAGAAGGACTGTATGCTCTCTGCCTATATGGAAAAAAATCTTGCAATGAGTAAATTGGTAGATTACCTACAGCAGCCACCAGATCAGTTATTTTGGGTACTTCTCTTCACAGAGTATTCATGAAGCCAGGGTCTGGCAGTCCTTGGTGGGAGACTGCTTTTTTGCCTCTTTTGGCTTCAAACTTGATGGTTATTAAAGAATTTTTATTCGAAGCATACAGGAAGTGATGTGAATGCCAACACCACAGGTGTAGCCTCAGCCTGTCACTTTGCATAGGCACCTCAACAGAAGTGTCCAATGTCTACAGATTTTTTATGGTGAAGAAAGGATTTGATTGCTCCTCTTCTGAGTTGAAAAGAAAGTGTTTGGCACTTCTTTTTGTTTCAGAAATGTCTGATTATTTCTGGAAAGCTTTTTGAGAAGAAAAACAGTGTGAATACAGAAAATGAAATGAAACAATATATCATCTGTTGCTTTTAATGGTTATTGAGAAGAAAATTATTTTTAGCTTGGCATGTAAAAGGTGAAGCTCTTCCCAGTCTTGAAATCCACCAGCCTTACAGACTGTTTAACTTCACTCAGATTCCATTCTGGGAATAGAAATGGTGCTTAATTGCTGGGAAAGGTTCAGGCACATCCTTTGAAAAGAAGTGTGAGGAAAAGAAAGAATGACAAAGAGAAAACCATCCAGGCTTTGTGGGGTATTATGCTACAGCATGGCATGTAGATTTATGGATTCCACAAAATTCTTAGAATGATAAGCAGAAAATAGAGAGGTTTGCTGAAATCTTAAAAACATCATCCTCTGCTACCTTCTTGATTGCCAGATTACCACATCCTACTCAGAGGTCATAGCTTGCACTCCTTATGATTAAATTGCCTGACATGTGTGAGTTAGAGTCTTGACAAGTCATTTGTTTCTAAGCATATGCATTTTATTGGTTCCTCATCATTTGCTGCCAATCATTGTACAATTGATTATCTACATGCATAATCAGATGGGTTTCAACAGTTTGCAATGGCCAATCAATCATGTCCCTTGAAAAGGTTAAAATTCTGTCTAAATCTTAGTAGACTTTGTTTTTTAAAAGCTTTTACTGAGCAAAAAACTGTTCTGATTCTATTTGGGGATGAAAAAATTATAGAACAGCCAATATATACCTTTTTACTTATGATAACTTTTAATTTTGCCATTTACACTTATATTAATGAAAGATGTGGGTCACAGCTTCTTGCTACATTGTGTGCATCACACTTTTGAATCAAAGTATGATCAGATGGAACAAAATTTGGAGAACATATATTTGGACTAATTCAGAAATTAGCAACAGCATTCAATAAATATTGTAATATATTTTTGGAAGAATGATGGGCAATTTAAAGATTTATATTACTTTTTTTTTTTTTTTTTTTTCCAAGTGGGGATAAAATAAATGAACATGCAGCCTTCAAGTGAATTTAATTTCTGTTTGACGTTAATTGAGCACTATAGCATGGTGTGAAACCTAGTGGATCCAAATCATAGTAGATGAAGGAAAATCACTTTTTTTTTCTCTTTCTGTTTGTGTATATATTTATAGCTAGACTTATAGATAACTGAAACAGAAATAAAGAGATATTACTAAGCAAATACAATATAAAAATCAGAAACAAATTAGTACGTCCAACCTGAACCAAGCTGAGCAGAAACTGTTTTTTCACAATTTTTGATTGTATCACGCCTCTTGACATCACATTGTTAATCCTGGAGCTTTTATCATGTACTGTTAACAAGGCTAAGCAGAATGATGGAGGACCTCCTAATTAATTTTCGAAGGGGAATATTACACACTCCTTTGCTACATATAAATTCCTTAAACTCCTGCTTCAGGATAGATAATGTGTTTCTGTGGATTTATTTTTTTTTTATTTTATTTTTTTCCCCTCAAATCCACCTTCTTTTCACTGCAGATTACCAGCATTTGCTTCACAGCAACTTCCATTAGAATGGGTTGTAATATACTGGTGGATTGACACATTGACCCGAAGAAAAACTGACCCATGTCTGAAAATATTGTTCTGGTGGAAAATTCAAATTTTCTAACTTCCACTGGAAAAATAAGTACAAGTAGCAGAACTACCTTTTGGTAAAAGAATACTACGTTTTGGTAAAGAAATCCTACTGATCTTGGACAGAAAAAAAATATAGATTATATATATTTGTATGTGTGTATATATATACACACATCTTCTGACTTAAGTTTATGATGAGGCACAAACTTTTTTTCTGAGGCCTGTAGGAAAGGGGTTTTGTTTTCTAGTGTCATCAGGTCACATTTTCTTGTTAACACATTCAAGCTCAGAAATCTTTCTCTCCTGGGGAGGAGATGAAGGAAAATACTGCTGTTTTCTAAAAGAGTCTGTAACCTGTATACTTCAGTGGGTAAATGCTCCACTCACTCTGCTTTCTTATTAGTCTACCAGATGCTATTACAACTTCATGGAGTCCCATCCAGAGTTTATCAGCTCTGCTATTTGTCAACTTGACAAATATTTACCTGAAAATTCCTATCCAATATATTCAAGAAAACTAAATCCTCCTAAAACTGTTTGTCTATACTGAACAGAACCTAAGTCTCCTGCTCCCTCAATAAAACATGTTTTGACTTGCTGCAACCTTCAGATAGAATTTTTGGAGGCTGCTTTCATAGTTGCATGGGAGATAAGAGAATTTATTCAATTTATAGATGACTGCTTTCAGTAGATTACTAAAGGACAGGATGTAAAAAGTTTACAGGATGTAAAACATTGGTCTGCCTTAAAACTCTGAAGAATTGCACAGGTATTAAAGGCAGGATTTGAGGTTTTATGGACAAGAAAGCAAACAGGCATCGGTTCTGTTAAGGTTGTTTGAACTGCCTGAGCTGTAATATTACATCAATTATATTATAGTGCCTGGATTCTTAGATATGGATATTGCAAGGCAAAAACAAACAAACAAACAAACAAACAAAAAAATAGTTGTTGCAGGGTTCCTTGGTGGGAACTAGGGAACTTAATGTACAGTTTCCCTTGTAAGTCTTTAGGACAGGCTTATCATTTTCTAAAGCTTAAACTGTTCAGGATAATGTATCTTCTGTCAGATGTCTGCATCACAGTACATGTGATTTTGAAAGTTTCAAATAATACAGTTTAACCTTCTCCAATACCAAGATTTAAGGAAGGGGGAGTTTCTTAAAAATGTTTCCTGTCAAATCACAGAGAAATACAAGTGTTTTCATACTTCTAAATAAGTGAAGGAATTTGAAATGTCCCCTGTTTTAAAGGGCAGTGGTAAATATCTGTACAATTTTGCAAGTATATATATATATATAAACACATATAAAAATTAATGTTTGTGCATGTTCAGAGGAAGCTTTGGGGAGTTTGGTAATATATATATAAAACATTATTCCTACTCTGAATAATGTCTTGCATCTTCTAGATAATGATGAGCCACAACTCATTGTATTTGCTACCTTACTACAGAGATGAAAGGCTCTGTTAGTGCAAGGATTACTTGTTGCAACTACAGTAACTAAAAAGATCAGAATGGAAGAAGAGACATGTTATCAGAACCAGGAAAAAGCATAAACTCAGACAGTGATAGAAATGATGCGTTGGGAGGAACCCCAGATTTATTTTTCCCAGATTTATTTATTTATTTACTTTTGTCAGTCTGCATCAGTAAATCCTGCCACCAAGCTATATTTTTCTTCTTTTCCTATTCATTGCCCATGTGATGGAAAATGACCTCCCACAGCTGTCTGTCACTGAGGCAGTTGAAGTGACAGATGTTTGTTCTATGGATCTAGGGTCTCCAATCTGTCCAGTGACCCAAATTGGAACCATGTGATGCAATAATACACACACACACAAAAAAAACCTTCAGATATTTCATGATGAAAAACTATTCTACAAGATACTCTCTAAGGCTGCAAATCCAGGCAATCAAAGCTTACTGAATGCCAAAACTGACAGCTGCCTTTGCGTCTAGCCTGTTGGAGAGCTCACATTATGGTAGTCTCCCAGCTAAATTCCATAACATTTTTCCCACAAAACATTTGCTTCTATTAGCTCAAAAACTGGAAGAAAATATTTTTGAAATATATCATGTTTTTTAACTCATCATGTACTGTGTGGTATTTAAGAGCTTACTTCCAGAATGTCAACAAAAACACTACATGACCAACAACCATCATTAAGTCATTCATTCTCATTAAGACTGATTCAGTTTATTTGACCCCACCTTTTCCTTTTATTTTCCTTTGCCCTCTCTTCTTCGAATCTCTTACGTGTCATTCCATATAGGGAAGGAGAAATAATTGCAAGTGGTTGCATTATTGTCACCTCATCAGTCACTCTAAGTCATATTAAGTGATATTAACTGAACAGCCTTTGCTAGTTTATTGAATACATTTAAAAAATAAAAATGTGTTATCAGAGTGGCTCCTGAAGGTCATATAAGGTCATGTAAAACACTGCTAGCGGTTTACATCACTGTTAGTGCTCAGTTGATGATGACTCATAATTTGTTTAGGAAGGAGAATTCAGGCTTTTTTAGAGCACCTGTCCATCTCCCCTCATATTTCAGGTTATGATGAAGAACAGGTTAAGGGGCAAAAGTTCTATCTGTAATTGTTGCCCTCTTCTCTAAATTCTGTAAACTCTTCTAGCTGTTTTTCTAATAAAAGATTTACCAAATTTTATGTTCTCAGCTGTCAGATTATTTTATGAAGACTGTTAATTACCATGACAAAATCATATTTTAAAAATGAAAATAGCACAAACTTTCTGTAAAAGCAAAAGGTATCACTGAGTTAGTTGTTGGTTTGTATGGGTTTTCTGACAAATTTATTTTTTAATGTTTAACAAACACACAACAAGACAACCAGTTCTGGCAGTTCCTCTCTCATCTAGACTTTCTATGTCTCGTTTTTTGCTCTCCATCTCCCTTGCTGCTGTTTCTGATGTAACACTTCTCTCTTGACGTTGTTGATTCTCTGCTGACAAGTGAACCCAAAGCAAATGCAGAGCCCAAGTCCCTCATCAGGGAGATCAAACAGGCAGCCCTGAGCAGATGTACATGAATTTGACCCTGTCTGCTTTTGAGTCACCTGTCTTCCCTTTGGACAATGAAACTGTCTTCTATACCTGGCCTCTCTCTGTGTGGCAAACTGATATTTATTACCTTGTCAAAGGACAGACACAATGAAAATGAGAGGGAGTTACACTCTGCAGAATAATAGATTTTTATATCCTATCAACTGAAAGTGTTTAATGTTCTTAAACGAAGAGACATGATAACCTGCATCTTAGAAAAAAAAAAAAAAAAGTAAAGAAAGTGGAAATGAAATTCTGCTGGCAAGGATTGCTCTAATTAAGCAGGAGTAGTTCCATATAAAAGAGGAGCATCTGTACTGTCTATAAAAACACAAGAAGAAAAAAAAAAAAAAACAATAAAAAAAAAAAAACACAACTGAGGTCTTCACTAGCTTGTTAATGTGATCTCAGTAGCACATCTGTTTGGAAATGACCCACATGCCCAGAAGTTTGACCAAAGTCTACTTCATTCAATAATAACATTCTAACACTCTTAGCAGCATATCTACCTATTATGAAGCTTTTAGTGTATATTTTAGTTCCAATTAAATGAATCTAAGCAAACAGAAAAAAAAAAAAAGTAAATCTTGTGTACTGATCATACTATGTTAATTACGTTTCTTCAGTAACTGATTCTTTATAAATATATATATATATATATAAATATAAAATGGGATAGCTAACCTTCCAAAATCCCTGACCTTACTAAAAGATTCTATTTCTAACTCCATCAGATCAGGAAGTAGAGCTTTGTCCTGAAGAAATCTAACCTGCAGGTCCATCTCAGAGACAAAATCACTGAGTAGGATGTACAGACCTATGAGCAAACAAGCAGTATTAGTACAACATAAACTACTACAAGTAGGAATGCTTCTATCAGCAACTACAATTCTTTTATCGAGAGATTGAGTCTCTAGCTTTCACAAAGCAAGTACCATAACACATTTTAACATAAATTTTGGTAAATTTAGGATAGAAATTGCATAGCATAATTCCCTCTAATGAAAACAGTAAAGTGCTAGACTTAAGTTGGGGATCTCTTTTTTTCCTGCATACTTTTTTCCTGTGCTGGCAGATGAATCTCTTCAACTCTGAATTTTGATTTCTATAAGGTAAGCTAAAAATTCCAATGTGTTTTCCAACAGTTAACCAAGGTGTTCTAGAATGTATCTCTGCGGTAATATTTTCCTTCTCATTGTATTGCGTGGTGGTGTCTTCAAAATCATTTTGTAATTGACTGAAAAAGTAGATATGGGAATAGCATCCTGTTTTTTATCTTATTGCACTATATGGGCTGCTGCTGCAGGGAATGTCCACTCTATTCCAGCCAGACCCAGTACAGTACTGGGTCAATTATTCAATTAATAATCAATTAATTATTTTTCTGCCTAACATATTGTTTTTACTCTTGAAGAACAGCTCAGTGTTTCTGTCAGAATAGATGCATATGAGTCCATCTTTGCATGATCTAAGGCAGCCTGTCTAAAACAAACACGACTTTCCCGCTGTAAGAGTTTGGTACTGTTTTATACCATGTGAAGACTGTTGAAAGAATACAGTAATCTACTACATGTACAAATAGTTGAGCCTATTTACATTATCGCACAGAAAAAGTGCATGGCTTAGTTTGAAGTACAAACTGGGGTCTTCTCTAGTCATTTTACAAACTTTGTTGCACCTACAAAAAATTTGAGTACCTCTTTCAGCTCCCAAAAGCTGTGTACTTTAAGAGTTTTTTTCCAAAACAAGGAACACTCTACAAATAGATAAAGCAGGACCTGAGAAAATTCTGTTTTTCTAAAGCCCTTGAATTTGAATCAGCTTAAGGCTTTTATTCATACACAAAGCTTTTGAACTATAGAATCATAGAATCATAGAATATTGCAAGTTTCAAGTTTTTTGTACATCTTGAGCAGTTTCGTGTAGGTACTTAAACAATGAGATTTGCATCACCTGTTTTAGCCATCTAAATACATTGATGTTTTGACACAAATAATCTATAAGTTTTGAAATAGCTAAATAAGGAACCTGAAGAACAGTTTCATTCCACGTGTCTTCACTCATACCACATATCTTATGATATCTGTTTCTTGACACTAGAAGAATCCTAGATAATTAACTTATAACAGTTTCTAAAACTTGTCCACTGACAGAGGAATTCCAGAGGTCACCCAAGACAAACCAGTCACCCCAACACATTCAGGTTTTAGAGTAAATTATCATTTTTCACTTTGTTCCCATGAAATATAGGAGCTTTTTCAGAGTTTATGACTGGTTATGAAGAAAATCGAGCCTCATGTCTGTAAACTCATACAAAAAAACTACATCTTCTTTGGAAATATTTGAGAGTTCAATATATGAATAACTATAATACCATCTATATTACCAATACACCAAGTCTTAGTATTATTAATATGGCAAATGAGTCAGCCATTTGCTATTTGCTTTCTATTTTCTGTGTTTTTAAATTATCACACAAAGACTTGAAAGGAATCCAAAATATTTGACAGCAGGAAACATTAATACATGTTCTCACTGGTATTCTTTAAAGACTTTTTCACAGCTTAAAATTTAGAACTTCTTAATGTTGTGCCCAACTAAAATAGTTTGTTCATCTTACAGACTTCTTTGCTTTTAATTAATTTTCTGAAATGTAGCATCATTGACTTGCACTTTATGGCACAAGTGTAAAATCATTTAATTTGACTTGTGGTTGAGATGAGAACATGACACAAGACAAAGCATTTCTATTTGATCCAGAAGATATTCTTTATAGTTCCTACCTTGAAACAACAAATTACTTAAAATTCAAAACCCATGTGTTTCAGAGGGGGTCTGGGGATTCATTTTGTTATCGCCTTCGATTCTTGTTGTTAAAGCAATCTAGGAATTGAGAAACACATTAGCTTAACCCTAGGGAAATGAATATATATGCTAAAGCCTGAAAGAAAGCAGAAGGCAAGAGAGATAATGAATACACTAAAGGGTATATTTTTTCAACTCTATCTCAAAAGTTATTTTGTACTTTGAGAAAGTAAACCTTACTATTTCCAACTCATAGATCAGACTGGCCAATGGACTAGTTTATTTTATGTAGAAATTGGTCAATCATCCACATTCTGGTACATGTTTCATAACAAAAAAAAAAAAAAAAAAATTTTAAAAATTAATACTATTTTACATATGACAATTGTCATAGAGTTGGTAACATGGCAAATGCAATGCACTGATGGTTGACGTTTTCTAAAGCACTGTTGTGCTTCTGACACTAAGAAATTGCTTATTAATTTTTAACACTGTATAGGACTGGGACTCGTGCCGCAGCTTTTATTCAAAATGTGATATGCATCCTAATAAAGCACATTAGATGAAGCATTAAAAATTGGTTATGGCCCTGATTTTTATCTGTTGGATATCACTGAAGCCATGATTAAATAAGTAGAAAATAAAGCCACTTTCAAGTTTGTCATGTAAGGTGCCAAATTTGGATTGCTTGTATCCTTTCAGATTCTCAGTAAGTATATGTCTTGTTATTTGTATATGTCTTCAGATTCTCAGTAAGTATATGTCTTGTTATGACACTCCCAGTCATTCCCAGTAGAAGTTTTTATTTATTTATTTTTTTATTTTTATTTCTAGAGTATTTTACATCCAATGATATAAGAATGAGGAATTATTTTTATATAGGTATTACTTTTAGGTTTATATAGGTATTACTTTTTATTTTATTTTTTTTTTTTCTCTGTAACAGTCACTTTTTGCAATATGTGATAAACCATAAATTCAGATTATACTGATATGAATCATTTATACTTTTTGGTCTGGAAACACAGAATACAGTGGCAGCATAATTTGACAACAATTAAAACCCTGTGATGTCCTGTTATGAAACACACAGGGTGTGTTACTTCCGAACCAGTAAATTAATCTTTGATTTCAAGACAGCTCAGGGCTTCTCAAGTGAATGGTGGAATTTAGCATCTGCAGTGAAGTGTTAAACCATACTTTTTGAATTCCTACTCATACATTCATTCAAGATATCTACACACCTACATACACGGGAAAAAAAAAAAAAAAAAAAAAAAAAGATTATGTCCTAGAAAAAGTTTTTTCCTCTATATGCTTAAAAAACATTATGTTCTGGCATTAGATTTCCATATCACAGAATCACAGAATCACAGAATTTCTAGGTTGGAAGAGACCTCAAGATCATCGAGTCCAACCTCTAACCTAACACTAACATCTTTATGGACTCCATAAATAGGTAAATTAACGGACTGGGTTTTGTTCTACTTTAATGTTCTACTTAAATGTTCTACTTTAAAACAATTTAAACTTTTTTTTTTTTAATTATTATTATTATTATTTGTATTTAATTTAATAAACTATCACCTCAAATCACTAAATATTTATAAAGATTATGTGACTTTTCAGGAAACATGAGCTAGTGTATGATAGACTCATTCAAGTACCCTTTTTATTATTAAAACTGCAAGGTTTTATTGAATAGCTATGGCAGCTATGTAAGATCTGTTAGTGGAATAAACACTTTTCTGAGTTGTTTAGATTTATGTGTCTTTCTGCTGGCACATTTACCAGAATAATTTTTATTTCCTACTCTGTGAATTTCCTTATGATCTCTGCCATACTAAGTCCCGTGTGCTACAAAGTTCTTCTGAATAATCATGCAAAAATAAATTCATTTTCATTGGTGAGGACATGTTTTCCTTTCATTTCATCATCAGTTTCTGCATGTGATAAAAATTAGACTAGCATTTTCAGGAATAAAGTTTTGCACATACCCAGTGAAATCCTGGCTTAAGAGAAGTCAAAGGAAAACTCAGTTCAATTTAAACCAAAAGAGAATTTCAGATACTATAATTCAGACTAGGAATACCCATTGCCCTAATCTAGTCTGACCTCAAATATACCATGTAATTTTAGCCAGTGATTTTGCATAAAATTAGAGGAAATACTTCATAAAAATATCCAGTCTTGATGTGAAGACAAGTGACAAAGAATCTACCTACTTTAATAAATGGTTCCAATGGGTAGTTACCTTTGTTGTTAAAATACATGCTTTTGCTTGAATTTGGCTAGCTTCAGTTTACATCCACTGAATCCTGAGATCCCTTTATCTAGAGGATTAAAGAGCAGTGTAGGAACAGACTGGTGAACCAATGCATTAGTTTCAATTCCCCTTTACAGGCACTGATTATTGCTCAGTGGTAGCGGGAGGATATATTGTAACAGATCTAGTTAAGTTGCTTCTGTCAGGTACTTCATGTAAGGTTGTGTGGGGTTCTAATCTGCAGCTTGTGATATAAACTTCTTTTAGCCTAGCCTGTGTGCCATATTTAATGTTATGAGATGCTCCAAGGTTGTTGATTCTTTTTTTTACCAATTAATTTTTCTGCTGTACTTCCACTAACCTTGCATGGTCCTGCCACTGCAGCAGTCTTGCTCACTACAGAAGACTCTTTGTCTTTCTTTCCACCTTCTGTCTAGATCTCCCTGGGGTGCCTTTTAAATATTTTCTTTTTTATGTCCTTCTTTGAACCCTTAAAATCTTCACTTATCACCGCAGTCCTACTTGCAGCACATCTGGGTCTCAAGTCCCTTCTTTTCAGACAGGTAAGAAATATTTAGTATTCCTAGATTGTTACAGCTGCAATAAATGACCAGGTAAGATTTAGTGACTAGCTATTGCTGCTACTTTGGCAATAATGTAGCACAGCCATTACCAGCAGTATTTGGCACATACTTGCATAGATGTATCCAAGATTATAATAGGCCCATATTAACAAAATCAGAAGACTGACCAAAATAATGTGCTGTCAGAACCCTCAGTTCATCATGGAGGGAAGGTGGGAGAGCAAAGAAATGGGAATTTTCTCCCCTGTTGTATGACACAGTTGAGTGACTATATCCAAGATTTTTGCAGGACAACAGTTATTCCAATTCTCTTTCAAATCCCATCCCAGCTTTATATCTGCAATAGCTTGGAGACATAAGTCCTACATCCACTTAAAAAATACATCCTGTTCTTTCCTTTGGAGGACATACAGGCTTAGAGAACTGGGTCTGCTTTTCCTGAAGAATGCAAGACTACCTTGCCAGATCTTGCCAGATCATACCAGATCATACTGGTGTCTTCAACCATCTGATGGAAGAGTATAGAGGTGATGGACCCAGACTCTTCATAGCACAGGGAAAAGGCCAGATGGCCTCTTCTTCGATGGGCACATATAAACTGAAATTTAGGAAATTCCAGTAAAATATAAGGACAAGTTTTTTCTTCGTAACAGCCTGTCAAATCTCTATCCTTTAGAATATTCAAAACTCGATTGGACAAGGTCATGTGAAGCTGTTGGACCTGAGTCAAATGCTCTCACTGATTCCTTCAAACCTAAATTATTCTGTGATTCCATAATAATCTTTTTTTTTTTTTTTTTTTTTTTTTTTTTTTCTGAATTCATTTTGCAGCATGAGGCACTTCTGCTTTCTTTAACTACAGCCAAGCTATTTGTAGGTCCCAGTTCATGCCTACCTAGCCATCAACAGACCACCACATAAAGAGATATAAACATACTTAAGGCTGCATATTTGCTAGAAATCTAAACGTAAAAGGTAATCTATTTGTAATACTCATTAATACTTAGGATTTAGTTAACCTGAACTAATCTACCGATAGCAAAATATTTTTATACAATTTTAGTTCCCCTCCAACACACTTTGTTGAAAGACTCCAAATTTTAACTTAGTGAACTGGCGTTCCAATGAACCAATCAGTAAAATCGTGACTTTTTTTGTTTTGTTTTTTTTTTGACCTTTTAATTCTCTTGTTTAATGTTGTGCCAAAGCAGTTTACAGAATGTTTTAATCAAATACATAAGCTTGTATAATTCTTAAGATTAATAGTTTGCATCTTCCAACAGTGTATGTGTTTGTGTTAACAAACATTGAAATGTTAATTAGTGAAATACATTACATGAAACAGACCTTAAATATATATCTTACTGAATAAAAATGTAGTTTTTTTGCCCAGAATTATGAAGCAAGGTGAAAAAAAAAATACAATAAACAAAACCACATACAATAACCGCAAGGAAGTATTTTTAATAGATTCATATATTTTAGGCAAAAAAGGGACCCATATCATCATCTCAGTTGTCCTACAGGTTAAGAGGACATCAGATTTCAGCTACTGACTCTTGCACACAGCCAACAGCTAGGGTTCAAACAAGACATATGTCTTCAAAAGCTTTCCAAGCATTATTTAAAAACTGCTCATGATAGATAATCAACCATACCCTGCATAAGTTCTTCCAGTGATTAATTATTTTCACAATAAGAATGTAGAGGGTTGTTTCAGGCTTGAATGTCAGTAGCTCTCTAGCAAAACAATTAAGGGTTTGTTGTAGGCACTTGTTCCAAAATGGAAAGTGTAGTAATACCATCCAAATACTCTTTACTGCATAACTCCATCATTCAGGTACTCACCTGGGAATGGAAGATCAAGGTTTAATATTCTCATCTTGCTGAGAGTGTTTTGTTCATACAGTGAAGTATATTTTACTAGGGGACTTGCAGTCTTTCCAGCCAGTGCTGTTTATTAAGTCAATGTGAGAGAAGAAGGGAAAATAACTCTATAAATTAGGGATTAGGAACTAATCTAGGATACCAGGATTCAAATCCTAGTTTCAATGAATATGTACACACCATGAGAGTAAGTGGATCACCATCATTTGGATAACTTCAAAGAAAGGCACAGCATAACAGTATCTTGCAAGTTAACTGGGTACACCTGTGAGTAATGAGAGATATGGGACTGAATCTCCAAAGGTAGAGAAGAAAATTGAATTACCTGCCGTAACTCTTGGTTGAGTTCCTGAAACACTGACTAAACTACTGACTAAAAGATGGGTAATGTTTCTTCCTTAAATATGGCCAGTTGGTGCCTCCAGAATTTAAACCAGGTCTAGACAGCAATTTAACTCAAAACTAGTTGTCTTCTTTTTGCAGGTAGTGAAAGTAAGATCTATTTTTCATCTTTCTATATTGAAAGGCGAAGCTTTCAACATGAAGCAGAAATTACAGTAAATGTATCTAGTCAGATGAAATTTAGACCAGGTTTGGTAAAGAGTATTAAAAAGCCATGTAAAGAGGATAAAACTTTTATGATAACACAGGCTAGGAATGATTCTTTGCTGTATTATTAGTCAAACGCATCATAGATTTCAGTGTGACTCCACACTTTTTCTTTTCTCTCACTGATTGAATTTTAGTACAGTCCGTTCAATATAAATCCTCATACATACATGAGGTGAAGGCTTTCTTTGTACAAGGTCTGGTGCAGATGTATTAACCATTTCTGAATTGGTACAGATCTTAAAACCTATATGCCAATGGTGTTAATCATTTAAGACGAACCCAGATGGGCTACTTCTATTTACCAAGCTCTCTTTTACAATTAACATGAATGTACATTAAAAGTTCAATAGCCATTGGTGTATTTTTAAATAAATAGTGTTTCAACAGAGCTCCCATTTCCTATAGGACTAAAATATATGTTTAATAGGCTGAAATGACAGTAAGTAGTAAAAATATCACAATCAGCTTTGCCTTACTGTTGTATAAGGTATTCAAAACTTAACAGAAGTGTTCTGGACTGAATAAGCTTTCAGCAGTGCAGTACATACAGAATTCATAAACAAGGAGGGTTTCAAAGCTGTATAGAAACAAATTGAAATATCTGTGATCCATGCAGAAATGTGAGATGCTGAAGTTACTGAAAATTTGGCCTAACATATACACATGCATATACACCCATAAAACTCTCCACAAATTTTTATATATGCATATATATTTACTGTATCTATATATAACTGAATGTAGTACTACTGATTACCTTTCATACCCTAACCACTCTATAGGGTATGCTAATGTAAATTATAGTTCTGCTGTGAAATTCTGAAAAGTTTTCTTAGAAAAAACAATACAATAAGACAAATGATGGACCACAGATTAAACAACTAGAAAACCAAAATACAGAATTCCCTTAATAGGAAATCAAAGAAAATATTATATTCATGTTTTTAATTTAAATTAAAAGACAGTGTTTTTTCTTCTAATGCCAAATGTAATACCAGTTGTAATTATTTATTTCCTCTGACCTTTTCACTAGTATTTAGTGACATTATCATTTTGACACATTGGGGCAGGTTAATTACAAAATGAGTTGGTTTTGTACAAACAAGAATGGTCTTATATGAATTTAAATTCAGCTCCTTAACTTCAGCTGCATGCTATCACTTTCTCCATCTCCAAAGCCAAAAGAAGTGTGCTGTGGTTAGCCCTGCAGTGACAGTGACAAAGAAGTATCATGCTCTGAGTGAAGACCCAAACACAACAAGTAGGCATGTTTTCCTAAGAAAGAAACTAGGCAATTAGTTTCTATGGTTCTGAATGATTATACAGCCATGAGGAAGTTGGGACAAGTACTTAGGGATTTGTTCTGTTAAATGGTAAAGTTTTTAGTTCTGTCATGTATTGTCTTCCTATCTGTTTGGAAACCAGTGACTTCCTCTACACAGATAGAATTGCTGTGCATATGTGATGCATCAGTAACAACAACAAAAACAAAACAAAACAAACAAACAACAACAACAAAGCATGGGAAGAAAAAGACTTCCTCAAAATTGTAAAAACTTCAGTGAGATTAATCATTACATTTGTTTTTGTTAAACTTCCAATCTGAAGGATTTTGTATTGTGGAGGACTGAGGCAGAGTGCTATCTACTATAAAATTACACAGAATTTGAATGAAATACACTCTTCCCCCTGTTGTGTCCTTAGTTTTCATGTGTGGGGGTGTCTAGTGCAAATAAGTACAGTGGTAAACTTTACAATGGTTAAACTTATTTAAAGCAACTTGATATCAAAGCAGTGTTGACATTCCCACCTATACGACTGGAAGCTATTTGTAAATAGAAGTTTGAAACCACAAGTGGATTTCTTTCCCACCTTTTCTCTTCAGTCTTTTTTTTTTTTTTTTTCTGATGTAATACTAAGTGCTACATGTTCTTTTGTCCAACACACATATGCTTCAGAAAGTTTATTGTAATTATTTTTATGTTGACTCCATCAAGTGTACTTTATTTCAATATCAGTGTATCCTCAATTAACTTTTTCACAAAATAATTCTCCTTATAGAATTCGTATACAAGCCCTAGCTTATATTTTAAAATAAATCTTTTGTGATCAGTAAATTAAAACCTAACTGTAACTCAGAAAAATCTGCCTGATCAACTGATAGCATTAATTATTTCAGCAGTACCCCAGTTAATTTATCTACAGTCCTTCATCATGTAGTGTTGTGTTGATAAATCATTACTTCAAAAAGTTAAACAGCACACAGCAACACTAGATTGTCATTAGCAAAGAAAGCTATGATGGTCATTAAGAGTTACAGCATGTAAGATTAAAAAAAAAAAAAAAAAAAGATTTGCTGCAGTGTGATTTCCTTTTGCCTAATTTCAAAGGCTTTTTCACTTTTTTGTTTTCAAATTATTATTATTTGAATTATGTGTTTATATATTATTCAAATTTAATTTCCTACTACATTAAATATCCTAATAATCATTTGGTTTGTAATTTTAAAATCTGTAACAATTTTAGTGGAACAAAACTGTGACCAAATAAATGTTATTTTCATTCCCAGATTTTGAGCTGGTCCTATTAGCTGGCATTTAACTCTGGGACTAACAATCTCAATGACATAAACTGTCATACATGTTGACAATAACATAAACTTGCATACATCTTGAAGTCCTGTGCAGTCCACTTTTAAATGTGGACACGTTATGAGAAGATCAGTTCATTCAAGTCATAGTTGCAGGTTTTTGTCTTCATCTGTGCATAATCTGCAGCAAATCCTACCCTCTTTTCAGTCCTTAGTCTATTGAATGTCTTCATGTTTTCCCTTTTATAAAATACAAAAGACAAAGATTATAATGACTGTATTACAATGGCTAAGTACATAGCTCTGATGTCACCATATACCTCCATATACTTCCATCCTACAAAGAACTTAATTCACATTTTAGATTTGCTGACTTGAGACAGAAATTTCTTGTTGTTGGGCTGTGCCTAATCATATAGATATATGAATGTAAATATCACATATGTAAATATAATATATGAATGGTATATGAATGGAAATATCATATTTTTACATTCATATTTATATATATATTTATATATATGAATGTAAAAAAAAATAAACCCCATCCTACTGATAGATACTTATATTTAGTTTAGAAACCTCTGGGGGAAAAATAAAATAAAATAAAATAAAATAAAATAAAATAAAATAAAATAAAATAAAATAAAATAAAATAAAATAAAATAAAATAAAATAAAATAAAATAAAATAAAATAAAATAAAGATAAAATAAAATAAAATAAAATAAAATAAAAAAAGATAAAATAAAACTCCAGGAATAACCTCCTCGCAGTTCTATCACCCTGAAATGATGAAAAGCTGAACTATTTGCTTCAGTATCACTTTCATCAATGTTGAATGGAAACCTTTTCTGTTCGTCTGCTCCTGAGCTTGAGAATGGGCACAAGGTTTTTGTCACAAGCTGCCTCATAAATAAGGAAACTCAGTTATCAAAATCTCTCAGGCATGTCACACCATCTGCTTCTTCTTACTGAAGCATCCTATACCATGGTATGTTCAAAGAACACCAGCACCCATTCAAAACTTCAAAATGTTGCACACCTTTGTGGTATGTCATTCTTAAAGGTGGCCAGAATTTATCGTCCTGGCACAACTATTTAAGAGTAAAGCCCCTGAAGACATTTGTAATAGCCTTCCTTTTTTATTCAAGCCTTGTGGAGCCACTGCTTTCCTCTTTTCAAGAGCAGCTGGGTCCTGTAGCCTCTAATCATGAACATAACAGCATGGGCGTCACTGATTACCTTCTTGGAGCACAGAAGTAACAACCCCTGGCATGCAGAGCAATTATATTTGCTGGTCTTGTTCAGCAGCTATTGCATCATGATCACACCTCAAACTTCACAGCTTTTTTAGCTGACTGAGATGTATGGCAATTTTAGGTAATTTTGACTAATACATTAGGAGCTAAAGAAACATCTTGATTTCTTTATTTCATAGGCTGTTTGTATTCACAGAAAGCTATTCAGAATCTTACCAAGTCTGTTGTACTTCCTGCTCTGAGGCAACCTTTAAACACAAATCCCAGATATAATGATAATTCAGGAGCAGGCCACCAATCTCCATACATTGTACAAATATGAAAATTTTGATTAGTCTCAGTGCACTTTCTACTGTTATCATCTTGTTTGGAAATGGATTTACACAGCCAGTTTTTGCAGCCCCAATACAATTTACCAGCTAAGACTGTAACCCACACCTCACCTAGAAGGAGAAAGAGAAGAATATTGGTCTCGGCTGTATTATCTTTGTGACCAGCTATTGAATGAGACTACTGTCTTCACTGATAGTAGCTAGCAGTGAAGTGAAAACTGGGCATTATGGAGTTAAGGTGGGAAATTTGCACAAAACTTAAAGGCAACATAAAGCTGCAGAAAATTGCTTGGCTAAAATGACGGAGACATGATGCAGAAACTGTTCTGCAAATTGGAAATTGTGAGTCATTAATGATGCATATTGTTCGATTTACAAATTAAATTAATTGTGTTAAAAGTTCACGCTTGTGAGTCAAGTAATTTTTCAGGGTATGCATCATATTTAGAACCATTAAGGAATTTCTATGGATGGAAAGTGAGCTGTTATTTGATGATTACGTCTCTTTCCTAAGAACCCTAAATTAAATTTCTAAAATGTCAGGCAAATTACCCATGTGTGCATTTCTGAGGCACAAAAACCTTTTAAGGATGTTATTTCTTCATCTGGTAAGACCTGCTATGCCTGAAAATATGTGCCACGGTACAGCATCTGGCCTTTTAAGCATTAAAAGCTCCTGAAACTTCTCAGAGGATAAAGTCATTATGAGGTGTGTTTTAAAATTAATCCAATAAATTAAGCAAGAGCTTATTCAATTCAATTTACATTTGCATTTCTTCTTGTCCATAGCTATGAAAGAAAAACAAAACAGTATTGCTTTTGTTCCCTGTTCATTAACTACTGCGCTGCAACTGTCTAGCTGGCAAATATGTAACACGCTCTCTTAACATCTTTATTTCTTTCCAGGCATTACTTTTGTTATTATTCTTTAATAGCTATATATTTTTTTTGCAGACTGGTACAAAAGGAATATAGTCTTTGAACGTTTTAGTGCTTTACTTGTGTATGTACATTTTCTGCACACAGAAAATATAATACATGACAGAAGATCTTACTTGAGAGGAATGCATTTTGTTGTGTTCTTGTTTTGTATTACATTTCACTCTGTAGTCCTGGCTGCTTCATCTCCTTTTAGGTGATGTGATGATTTCAGTTTAAAAGACAGATTTTCATCTGAAAGCTGAAGAAAACTTTCTTTCAATGTTCATCATCTTATTTCTGCTTAGACAGTGAAATTAGCTGCCAGAAGTGTTTGTGAAATTGCTTTCTTTGGAAGTATTCAGAACAAAACTCAACATTAAACTGGGGAAGTTCACAGAGGATGAAATCAGTTATATGATAAAGTGGCAGACACCCAGGGAGATGTAGGAAGCTTTTTCACCCAAGTATGGGACATAGTTCACATCAGCTGGTGTATCTTTCTAATCCCTCTGTGGAAATACTTTGGTACATAAATAGGCAGTGCTGTCTTTTCTGGTTTGAAACCTGAATCTATTAACATAACTACCAGCATCCCAATGCTTCCTCACTCTTCCTATGAGAGGAGACACGGCATAGATTTTTATAAGTAACAGGAGTAACAACTTTCCATGACAGGAAAAAAAAAAAAAAAAAAAAAGGCTCCTGAGAGCATCACAGTGTGAAGAGTCCTCAAGCAACTGCCAGAGCAGTAAGGTGGAACAGGACCTTTTTGATGAGTTTTAAACAGTCAAGTTGAATCGTCTTTGAAACCCATTAAGCCCCTTTCTAATATAGACACTTCCATGTAGCTCTTGAAGTTTTCTGAGCCTCCAGGAACCCTCTCTGCCCAACATCCTTGGGCCCATGGAAACTGATACTTTGCAAAAAACCTGCCCTGCAAGCAACCTCATAGTATAATGTCCCTCAGTGCCCTTTTTTCTTATTATTCTTTTCTAGCATTCTGTCTATTAAGGGAATGTTAAGGAAAAAAAAAATCCAAACAAAGATTTCTGTTTTGCAGGACTGACTCAGAAAATGGTTGGAAGACTATAAATATGTATCCTGAAAATGCTGGAATATTTCTGTCTCATGAGCCTGTTTCAAAATTAAAGCATTCTGCTTGCATTAAAGAATGGAGTCCAAGGTGCTGGATAATGAAATCTCCCCACCTCTTTACTCAGAAACAGACCTGAGCAGTCAATACCATCATGCCATTCTGACATAGAAATTTAAAACTGAAGTGCTTCACCTTAAAGTCATTTTTGAAATCTTTTATGTCAAAAACCACTCTAATGTACAAAAATACAGTGGTATTAGCTGTCACTGCATGAATAGGGTGCTGGGTGCTATTTTTGATTCAGTCTGGCAAGTGAAAAAGACAGATACTGAGTTAATAATCAGTCCCAGGATTAAGTGCACCTCTCTCATCCTCATGCTGGATGGCACATCCATGATTTATAAATTCCTACTGTCTAGATCTGAGGAGGTGTGGATTTTTTATTTTCAGACATGTCTGTAGTGAGTAACTTGAGGGGAAGACAAAAATACTTTTCTTATTTACCTCAAGAAATGATTGATCTATTCATATAACAACAGCTATAGGCAGATTGTGACTACTTCAGTAATTGAAATAATTAAAATGTTTAGCCTGTTGTATGTATTCTGGGTGGCTTGTGAATTTTATGCATCCAGAGATTTATTTTTGCAAGTATTCTCACAGAAGATAGTTCTTTCCACAGAAATTCCTATTGTATTACTATTGATTAGTAGCAAATGCAATTCCATATGCAAGCAGCATGCACATTGCTGCCAAACAGATAACTCATTACTCCTCTACAGGATAATAATGAAAAGGTAAAGATAAGTTTTGGTCCTGTTATATATGGAGTGGTAATTCATGTCGAGAAAATGGTTGATATTGATAAAGAAGGGGGAGATTTGGGAGTGTGGCCATGGGGGTTGGAAAGCCCCGTGGTTGAGATAACACTAGACTCTTAACGACGAGGCCATCAGGAATATAAAAGAGTTTAGAGGAAACAAAGAAGGGTGATTCAGGAGACTCCATGCAGTCTCCAGTTTCTTGTTCTCCAGCCGTTAAGGCATGGATGTTTCTGGGCGTTTGCTGTTTTCTGGGCGTTTGCTGTTGTTGTTACATTCAAAGTTGTTTGACCAATGAAAAGTTGTAAAAGAACTGCTGTGGAGAGAAGGGTATAAGAGGGGAGCCTGACCTCAAGATAAAAAAAAAAAAAAAAAAAAAAAAAAGGCAAAAAAAAGGCAGCACAATGAATTTGCATCAATAAAGAAGCAGGAAAAAGAAGTGAAGAGGAACAGGCTGGCAGAATGGAGACCAGGACGGGAACAGGCACTTTGATTGCCTCTTGAAGATAGGTTCAGGCAAACTCAGCAAACTGCTCAGAGAAGCTCTTACAGAAAGTCGCTGGAAACAGGCGCACTGGAGCTGGAGCTCAAGCTGAGAGAAGCAGACCTGTGCACACAACTGCCTCTCGCTGATAAGCAGTTGCGCATTATGGGGAATCATACGTCCTTAGGAACAAAGACTGTCCTGGTAACCTTACAGCTTATTCTCCTTATTAACAACTGGACAGTTTATGAGCCTGAAATATGGGATCAAACTGAGGTCAAGGTGTGGGACTCTGCAACTAAAAATGGCAAGGTTGCAGTGGGATTGCTCGGCACCTGGCAAGCAGTCTCTGAGGCCTTAAAGAGCCCTGTGGGACCACAGTCAGAAGCATGTGGTTTGCCAGATAGTGAGGGAGCTGTGGGCTCCCTTACTGATCCGACTGCTACACCATGGGTCCCTCTGCTGCTACAGCCATCGAAGGCTTTTGCTGTTATGCCCCCTGGTGACCTGAATGTGCCTTTTGACCCAGGCCTATTGGCCTTGAAAAGGAGATGGATATGCTTTTCTTCGATCTGGGAAGAACGGGATACATAAGGACTGAAGACCGAGTTGCTTGACAATTTAAAGCAAGACATATTGTTCAAAAGGAATGGAAAATGGAGACTTGTTAGTAATCAAGAAAAGGAATGGAAAATGGAGACTGTTAAGTCATGGAACTTAAAGGATTGTTTGTTACCTTTCCTGATTGTACACATGTATAGGCATACTTGGGTTTAGTATGCAAAGCAATGTTCTGTATATTTAGAATGTTTGATGTTCGTGTGTGCGTGTTGGTGGAGTGTAGACTCCCCGCACACCCAGCACTGTTTACTTGCCTTTTATACCTTTTAGAAATATTTGTTTTATAAATATTACAAAATTCAGATTGAGTTGAGACCTCATTAATAACAGTCCATTAGAGCATGACTGTTGTTGCTCCCAGGCTTTCTGGGTGTTGATTGGAAAGAAGAACAGAGGAAGGTCTGGGTATGTGAAGCTTCACCAGAGTTTCCTGTTCTGCAGCATATTTCCTTGATGACTTTGGCACCCCATTGAGTATCTTTGATTTCACCTGAAGTGTAGAGTAGAAGCAGCCTTGAGACCAGCTGTGCAGTAATATAGCTCATACAGATAACTTCTGTCTTATCAATATTGTCTGGAAGGAATACAGATACTACAAAGGTGCATGACAATATTTTTCTTCTTGCTCTGCATGCACTGTCAATGCCTTGTTTTCCCAGGATGAGGCTGAAATTTGCAGAAATCAATAAGATTTGGAGCCATTTGCCATATGTATTTATAGAAACCTCCCCAGGTGCTGTCTTTGACTTTGCTGGATGCTTGACATACCCATTCAGAAACATTTTCCATTTTTTAAAATTGAATTGATGAACTGAAGTACCCTATCTCATCTCCATCTGCTGTAACAGAAAGACAAAGGAATCATGTCAGCTCACACAAATGAGCCCCACATGGAAATCTCAGATTCCATACAAAGCCTTCAGTGAGCCTACTAGGCAGTAAATTTATTTCAGTTGCCTACCAGGCAACTGAATTTAACCAAAATATTTCTAGTAATTTTAGAAACTTAAAACAGTTGCTCAGAAATGCCTATGTCATATTGTTCAACTCTACATAGATGGTCATAAGGTAACTTAGTTGGAAGTAAACATCTGTTTAGGCAGCTGAGTTGCATGACAGCTTTATAAAAGTTAGTGGTGGGATTCAGCTTGCTGTTTTATATGCCAAATATGGGAATCTATGTGTGGGTGCAACGCATGGGTTGAGTGATTGCTGTGTGCAGTGGATCTTGGTAGTTCACTGAGAAGGGGTTAGAAAGCTGTTCACCTCACCCTGAAGTAAACTCATGTTCACTGAGTCAGATGAGCTGCTCCCTACATGTCAGTGGGTAAACTGACCTGGGGCTTCATAACATTGCTAAAACATCAGCTTCTACAGTCAGGTAGGATTTCCTAGAAAAATGGAATTTGTATTCCTTTTTTTTGCCTTCATCCATAAAACTGCTAAAACTGGAGATAATGGTTATCAAAGCTGATGGGACCAGAATTTAGCTTTACTAATTTCAGCTAAGAATCTGTCTTATACCAAATAAACCTACAAAACCAAGATATTCTCTCTTTTTCCATCTCATAAAATGTGGAATTCAGAGAAATTTAAAGAAACTAAAGTACAAACTAATATTAAGAATTTTTAGGACTATGCTTTGTGTACAAGTAACACCTGGATACAGTGCAAAGATGACATGAGAAAAGGTATGAACACCAAAAAAGCAACAGTTTGTTAATGGTACTTAACTCCCTGGTACAGGCTTGGTTCAGCCTTCTTCAAACAGAAAGATATAAGGGACTCTTCCTGAGGGCTAATTATTCTATAGTTTCAACTCTTACTGATGTTATAAGTACTAGCCACTGTTGGATACAGGACACTGCTTCTCAAAATTGTCTAAAGTATTCTGTGATTCTGTAAACAGAGACTTCGAAGTTCTTATTTATACAGCACTGTTTGAATCCCTGTCATTCATTCATAGTGACCTTATTTATCACTAAAACATTGATATGACATGATATACTTGGTCAAATTCATTGCCCCAACCATTGTTAGCTATGATTTTACCTGAGTGCATTAAGTATACTTCTCATTGAGTTAAACAGGTTAAGTTTTGTGTAGATGCAACTTTTCTTTACATTAGTTGTTTTTCCTTTATCTGACTCAATAGAGACGTACCTGTATGTTACTAACCAGTCTATCCAGTACTCTGCCTTACATTGCTCTTAATTCAGTGTTTGAAGGATTTCCTGCAGTCCAGTGGTGTTATTCTATGCTTTATGAACTGAACTAAAAATGTGAAGAGATCCTTACTCCCCAAGGTGAAAGTATAAGAAACTCTTGGAAAGAACCATTGGAATATAACAATATATAAATCCATTACTAATACAGTAGCTGAGACGACAGGACTGGAGAACAAAGAACTTGTAGGTCAAGGAGCTGAAAATGGATTATGGGAAAGTTAATGATGAAAGGGGGAAAAAAAACAAACACACATTGCCTCTGCCAAATATCCGTATAACAAATATTTTGACAAGAATCTGTTTGAGATGTCAAATTCAAGCTGCATTTCACCAAAGATAATGCCAAAGGCAATGAAAATCTAAGTTTTCTATGATTCTTACTCTGAAGAGGATGTATCTCTTGTTGTGGTCTCTTTTAAACACAAGAGAGGGAGCAAATGGCTGGGGACACCACATTGAAGGGACTAGTTTGATACCCATCCTGCAAGTCTTGTGGAGGGCAGTTATAAACTAAAGCCTTTCTCATGTGGCCATTACAATAATTTATTTAAAATTTATTTTATTTTATTTATTTTTAATTTAGAGGTACAGAACATAAAACTCTTCTGAGTCCTTCTTGCTGTTAAGCCACTCTGTCACACATACCTCCAAATTTAGGTTTACTACTGGCCAGTTCTCTACCATCCTTGAAATATTTCAGATTTCAGTGATAAAAACTTAACACATTTACCAACTACCGAAAAAAAACTAGACACCGTTCAAACTATTTTTCTTTATCATTTGATCAGTGATTTGCTCGAGGTAACAAGTTTCATAGAATATCTTTTTGAGTTAATGTTCAAAGCACCATGTCACAGAAATGTGTAAGATGTATTCCACAGTATTTTATCTTAGTGTGTGATAAGGTGTATTTCAGACTATTGCATGTGTGAGGTATATTTTATAACATTTTATCATAGTATTCAACATATGTATGCAGACATTTCATGCAGCACAAAGTGTAGCTTTTTAACAGCAGGTGAACCTTTCAGGGGAAAAATTTTAGTGTATACTTGAACACAAGTGAAAGTAAAGAAATGTAGAAGATCACAAATGAGGAAGAAATCTGCTAAGCCCTCTGCTTCTGACAAAATGTATTTCAGACTGTCAGAAAATATGAAGTATGATAAAAACAGTTATTTACAGTGGGTGTTCCATTACAAAGCACAAGTGTCTTGGCAGCATAGACAAGCTGTGTGCATGGGAGTATCCCATAAAGGACCATTTTAGTTACTGGCAATCCAACTAACTTTTTATCATCTCCCCAACTTCTATAAAAACAACAACAACTACTAAAACCTGGTTTTGATCCCATTGATCGGGGATTTGCTCTGCCATCAAAGTTCTACTTTTCCCTGCAAGTGCCAGCTGTCTCATCTTCCAGAAGGACAATATAGCTCACAGTAGGTAAAGCAGCTTTGTGCCCCCATTATTCCCAATTCCTGGTTAAAAATAGCAATTAAACTGGCATCTGAAAACTGATGTGGAAAAATGAAGACATTTTTACTCTCTGATTTTCTTGATAATCATTGCCTTCTTTCTGAAGCACAACGTCTTTAGTCAATGTCTGGCAACATAAACATATAAGCAAGTTTAGAAATCATATTCAAGTCCTCAGGTTTAAGTGGTGACCTTCTACCACAGTGTTTCACCAATCTGCTAGAATATAAACTGCTGGAAGGCTAGAGCTGCACAAATGAAAATAGAAGTGCGTATGAAATTTTGTTGAATTCTTTTCTTAGCTGCTGTATACATTAAAACTTCTGTTTTTAATTGGAAGATAAATCAGAGATAAAGAAAGAAAGAAATTTGAAACTAGGAAGTAATTTGCATTAAATATTTGTAAATTTTCACTTAAAAATAAATAGTGGTTATGCTGAAACATGATCAGCTATGTTTTTATGAATGCTTCAGATGAAATGTCTCATACAGGCATATTTCCAAACATAAAGTGGAGTTCCTTAGAGAAAAATAATAAATAAAAATAATTATGAAACAGCTGATGAAATGCTCAGAAAATGTTTATGGAATATTACATAAAGATTAAATTAAAGAAAACATTACAACTGTAAGTTTAGTAAAAGATTAGGTTAAGATCACAAAAAAGTCTTTATGAAATTATCCCAAAATATGTAATGAACTATTTTATTATATTGCATAGAATATTAATGAAATTGTATTCCTCAAACATAATATTCATGAAGTTTCATAGGAATATTAGCAAAATGTCAAACAAAGCATAAAGAAGTAATCACAGACACAAAAAGTCAGATTTGAAAGTCATTTTTCCACATATTAAAAATGTCCTTAAAGAGTACACTTCTTAAACTCACATGTAAATAGTATACTTGGATTTTCAAAAAGCTTTTGAAAATGCTTCCCTTCAAAGAAAACTAAGAATTTAAGAGATAAAAAGAAAAGTCCTCACATGGATTAACTAATAGTTAATGACTAGAAGCAAAAGGTAGGAAGTAATAACAGTTTTCACAAAGAAAGGAAGTTACCAACAGAATCCCAAAGGATTTGTGATAAAGTCTGTGCCTTTCCTTGTGTTCACAGGTAATGTAGAAAAGGTACTAGTGAGCTGACAACAGTTACTGATAATTCTGACTTTAGCTAAAGTAATAAAAAGGAAAAGACGACTAAGAAAGACAGAAGGAGGTCATGATGCTAAATAACTTTATAATAAAATAGAAAATGAAATTGGATGTTGATAAATGAAAAAAATGTAGGGAGGACGAGACCAAGTTACACAACTGATAAGGTTTATTAACATTCAAAATAGACATCTTGGCTCTGAGAAAACGTTGCTTATTGTTCAGTAGTGAGCCAAGCATAAATAGAAAACAAAAGAGAGGATGTCTTTAAATCACTGTGTAGTTTCTTAGAGGTGTTAACACACTGAATACCAGGTCTCCTTATATCAAAAAACATCAAGTAAAAATGGGAAGAATACTGAAGAGAAAGAAGCAAATGGCCAAACTCATGGAGGCAGTCATACAGCAGTTTCTCTGTGAGAAGAAATCAGCCTTGACTAAGAGTTTGAACTTTGAAATGAAGCAATGGAAGGTGCTGTGGAGAGGTATCCTACAAAGGTTTGATCAAATGAGACTTAACTGAAAATAAGGGGAAACTCCTTTGCAACATGATACTTGGAAATTTCCCCACTCTTCCATATCAGTGATCCTCATCACTGATTCTGATGATTGTGTTTATTTTTGTGGTTGTTAAGCTGCTATCATCAGTGGTAATTTCTACATCACACTACATGATTTGCTGCTGTTTTATTTTCACCTGGAGAAAACCAGATTTTAAGTATTGCAACAAAAGCTATAAATCCAACACCTGGTCTTTATGGAGTTTTAAGACCTTCAATGTCTCTCCTATGCAGCATTCAATGTTATAACAGATAACCTTGTGAAAAATCTCTGCACACCACTATTTAGAATTCTCTGAACCTAGGGAAAGCAAAAGAAAGGGTAATTGCTTGGCTGATACAAAACCAGGCTTAAGGCTACGGTTATTTAAACAGTGATGCCTGCTAGCCATGTCTTCAGCTCCTAAACAGAGCTGCTTTCATTCCTTATAAAAGAAGTAAAGTAAAATTGCAGAGGACTGAATATATTAGGTGAAAAAAAAAAATGTTGGTTTTGTTCTGTTTTTATTCCAAATAAAAGTTGTAGTTATTTAACTGAAGAAAGACTAAGTTTGTTTGGAAATAATGCTGCGCTGTAGAACATTTACTCATTATTACAAATAAATATGAAAACAATGTTTTAAAGACCGAAAATTCTTCAGACAATCTTTCAGATTACTAACCTCTGAATTGCATTTTTTGTTGATTTTCCAGTGTGGTGAGACTAATCATCTTTTAAACATCTCTGTGGCCCTTTACTGGACTCATTCCAGTATGCCCACATATCTCTTTTAATAGGGAGCCTAACAAAAAATACAGCTCTCCAGATGGATGTCACTAGGGCTTAGTAGAAAGTAAGTAATATTTACTTTCTACTACTAAGATCACTTACTTTCAGCTACTAAGGATCCTTCACTTGTCGGCAGAGCTCTTTCTAAAGTGATTTTATCACTTTTTGATAAGGTTTTGTATTATTCTTATATTAAATATTGTTTTTATAAATAGTTCTGCATCGTTATCTAGAAGCACACCAGCAACAACAACAAAAAAGTATATATCTGATTTGAAATGAGCGCTGATGAAAACAAAAGATTGAAGAATTGGTACTGTCCATATGTTATTGTCTGTACTCACTTGTGTGTTCTGGTGCCATCCAGGATTCTCATTGTCAAAGTTGCAGCACAAATGTAAGACAAAAGAGGTGCACTCTGTGCTCCTATATGACATAGATCCTGTTCATTTCCAATTTGTTTGAAGGCTTCAATATTTTCCTAATGTAGTTTGCATTTATTAGCTCAGTTCTTGTAGTATCTGTTGAATATGTATAATCTTAGTGTAAGCAAAATAACTTAAATGATGAAGTCCATATATTGTCTTTACTGTGATGTCTTTTATAATTATGATCAGTGACTTAGCTGCTGTTTTGAGACAAATGGCAGATACTTACAAATCTTTGTTAAATTTAAAGTTAAAATCGTGAGCCTATAAACTAACCTTTTGATTCTGGCTGAATCATACTCCTGTGCTGATTCCAAAGGCTTCAGGCTAAATGACAAAAAAAAACCAACACAACAACAACAACAACAACAATAATAATAATAATAATAATAATAAAGTCCATACCATAAAAATTATCTCAAAGTTCTGGATTCAAACCTAAGTTAAAATCAATTAATTTCAGTCATTTCAAAATAGTTGCCTAGGCTAGATGGAACAAATCATCCCCAAGGTATATGTTTTTCTAGATAAATAAAATCTAGAAGTCTAAAATCAGGTTAAATGCTTTCCTCCAGCTGTGGGGTTTTTGGTTCTTGTCCTCTGTATCCATGGCAAAGTAATTGCTTATCCCCCTCCACTGCCTGATGACAAATTCCCAAGGATAATTTGGCTCTTAAGACAAGCTAGAAAGATTCTCCCATATTTTCTCATTTAAATAGTTTCTGAAGATTGCAGGCAGAATCTTTATCGAAGTTGCAATGGAAACACAGGTTTTGTTTCCTGCACTCTCATATACTACTTTAAACTTTGCAAGGTGGGATACCAGGATGCAGTTGGTACATTCTCAATGAGTGGCCAAACACACAGATAGAAAAGTCAAGCTACTGCTTCACAAACAGAGAAGCCCTGGCACAGTTTGCAAGTTTCTTCCTCCTTGGAAATCTTCAAGAGCTACCTGAACATGGTCCTGGGCAACCTGCTCTAGGTGGTTCTTGATTAAACGACCTCCAGAGGTCCCTTCCAACTTTAACCATTCTGTGAATATATTCAATATATGAGATTTAGAATCTGCAATTAAGTAGCTTTCTAACAAATACATGCATACATAAAACCAGCTAAACAATAAAAGCTACAAGTAAAGAAATACCTACAAAGTAATTGGGATTTGCTCAATTATCTATAAGGGATTTCTGCATTTGCAATTTCTCTGGTAGAGATTGGCTATTAGAAGGAGAAAACTATCATTTGTAAGGAGAATCTTTTGAAGTTCTTGTTTGATCAAATGCCATGACTGTTTTGTTAAATATATGCTCTGCTTTCAAACAGGCAGTATGTAGTCAGTTTTCTTAAATGAGGAGTCATGGAGTAGGGCAGCAGGAGGTATAGTGCAGCCTACAGAATTTTTTTAATTACCCCCAAACTGTATCTGGAAGCACTTCCTCCTTTTATACAACTCTGGGCTTTAGTCATTGAGATTTATTTATTTATTTATTTATTCCATGCATGAAATTTAAATAGCAGTAAAATGTTAAGGAAGCTTAAAGAGAACACTGTTTCTGTGTTATAATCATTCCACTAAACACCTGTGAACTGTAGAGTTTAATTGGGTTACAGCTGGTGCTGACTCTGTGCTTGGAGATTGGGAAAAATATGTGTGACGAGGTGTTTAATGACTGATTTGCCATGTATTTACAATGTGACGCCTTGATTGTTTCTAGCCTTGCCCTCTCTTCCCAGCTTCCATTTTCGCAGTAGCAGAATAGAGCAGCCTGCACAGCAGAGTAACAGTAACTTAACTTGCATATGCATTCCCCAGTGTTTGCAAAATAAGGAGCTTGCTAGGATAAAAACAAATTGGGTAGCATGCAGGTTGGGTAACATTATTATACAGGTGCCTGAAGTGGGGCAAGAACAAGAACTGAATTACCATGTTAATTTTCCCAACCTGAGGACGTCTTGAGAATGTAACCTGCAATAACAGTAATTAAGGTAAAGAGAAACATTTCAGTTATTCCCATGAGACTGGACAGCACATGCGTGGTTCAGGTCATGCAATCAGCATGCAAAAAAGAATGAACAGTGTCTGTGTCTGTGTGTCTGTGTCTTCAGTGTCTGTGTGGGACTGGCCATAACCAAAGCCATATGTTGAATCCAGTCCATGAATCAGTCTTGCTGTCTCCAAACACTTCACTCAGCTATGTTATTTCCCAGTACATGGAAACATTTTTATTTTTTTTATTTTTTTTTTTTTTACATTTCTGTACACTCTAGATCTGTAATAGATGATGCTGGTCTTGCAGAAGTGTAGTCCAAAATCAGGAGAATTTATCAACACAACTCTGAAACAAGTGTATTCTATACCTAATCATAGTTTACTTAAATTCACAAGTGTTATATATAACACTTATATATATATATATATATATATATATATATATATATATAACAAGTGTTATATATATTATATATAAGACTATATATATATTATATATAGACTTAACACTAGAATAATTGTGTGAAAGAAACAGTGCTACAAGGAATGTCAGATTAGATAACCATCATGGGCCCTCCTGGTCTTAAAAATCAATAGAATACTAACAAAATGTCTGCCAGAGGTTTTCAGTACATTAGTTATATATATATATATATATATATATATATATATATATATATATATATAATATTATATTAAAAAAAAAAAAAGTCAAGGTAATTGATGCAGATTGATGCAGAAAGTCAGTAATAAAAGAAAGTCCTGACAGAATACTGAGATGATACACCCTATCCAAACCATACATCATAGCCTTAAAATCCTAGACAATCACATTTCTTGGCCAAAAATCTGAGTAACGATATGATGAAATAAGAGGTATTGGATTGCAACACATATATAAAATATCTCACCATTTGCTCCTTTTACCTATAACTATGAGAGATGTCTTAATGAGTTGCTTTGCTATTTGTACAATAACAGAGAGAGAAGGAGCTTCTGAAATAGGCAGACCCCATGAGACGTTTAGGAAGAAAGCTGATGTGCAGTCTGCTGTAGTTTCAGTTTCTAAAATGATTTGAGGTCTGATCCATTGTATGTGGAACACACTACAGCAGCTTAACTTTCAAGTACAAGGACATTGTCACAATCTGCCAGCTTAAAAATGAAAAATAGATTGGCCCTCCCAGTTACTAGATGAGCATCTAACACAGAAGGAATTTCAGTGCATGCAGGAGATAATGGTAGGATAATGCTTATTCCTACTTTTCGTCAGAAATAGATTCAATCCTCCCTTTGTCTTTTTCATTCCTTATGATTTGCTTGCATTATTTCCACTTTATCTCTCTAAAGTTTTAGCTGCCATACAGCTTCAGTCTTCACCACATTCTGAGTTGAAATAGCCATAGATAAGGTTTACATTTAATTCTAGAGCTTAATCACCATGATTTAAAGTTATCTATTCATAGACTTACATATCATCTTAATCAGGAATTCATCATATCCAGAGGACAGATCCAATATAGAGGTAGCTGGCTATGTCTAAAGTCATGTATGTTCCTCAAAACTCCCTTATCTAAATGAAAATCTAGCACCTGTGAAGACTGCCTATTTTACAAGCCTCTTTGGATAGCATTGAGAACATCTGAATTCAGTTGCAGAATAAATACAGCAATGTGTTGGAACACTGACATGTCATTTCATTGAAAACGAAATCTGCATCTTTATCTTGGCATTCAGCAATCTCTTACTACTTGTCCTTCTCTACAGGATCATTTGGCTTGGAAAAAAAACTCGGAAAGTCTTGAGTCCAACCTCCTGTCCTAGTTTGATCCTTTTCTTGTTTCATGTTATATCTGTCGTCTTCTGTAGGTTCAACAGACCAAGTTCTCTGAAAGTTTTCATAAGGCTTATTGCTGCCAAATCTTCCAAACTGATAGCTACCAAAGCTACCGCATCCTCACACAGTTCTTAGTGAATAGCAGACCTAGCAGACCCAGCTGTGCCTCATGCCTGTCTATCCCATTCAGTAATTGCGTTAGGAAGTTATCCCTAACTTCCCCCTCAGAAATCTTGACTCTGTTTTTTTTTTTTTTTTTTTTTTTTTTTTTTTTTTTTTTCTCTCCTGCTTTGTACTTCCAGCAGAAGTCAGAAGTCAGGAAAGTTAAAGTCTCCCATGAGAACCAGGATCTCTGGTCTAAAACCTTTCTTATGTTGTCTTTCTTGAAGAGCTTGTATTCATCCATCAAATATTTGTACAAGACATCCCACCACATCTCAGTTATTTGAATAATATCATATCTCAGAGACAACATATGGAGCTATAGATCTTAGTTGTAGTGGTTGTGCACCTTTGTGTATGTGTACTTGGGGCAGACCTCTTTGTCATTCCTGAGGTATGTTCTTTTCCAACCCCCCTGAATCCTCAACTTTCCACCACAGCCACAGGTACCTCACTGTTGAGTCTAAATCTTTGCTTAGGAAGTTCAGCAACTTATTGGCAAAGAACATCCAGCCCTATTGTACTGGATAAATAAACTCTTGTCAACCATTCTTGGTCCTCAGAGAGGGTGATGTTTTGCAGTTACCTGTATTCCAGCACAGCCACAGTTTCCTGAGAGAGATATCTTCTCCAGCATACTTGCACTTCCATAAAGAAAAGTGGATGAGTCTGAGATTTGAAACTCAGGCCTGCAAGGGGTAACGAAAGATCATGAAATAGTATCAAATAGTGTCTCTTAGAACTAGGTAACTTGTATTTTCATCCACGCTTTTCCATATTTTGAGAGTTTGTATACTTGTAAGTTTTGTGTATAAAAGTAAGTCATGAAAAGTTTGCTACTTTAGCAAGGCTACTTTATTTCCTTATTGAAAAAAAAAAAAACAAAAAAAAAAAAAAACAAAAAAAACAAACAAGAGAGTAGTTTTATTATGGTTACTTTTAAGAATGCAGAGCATGCATCAAGTTATACATGTATATAATTGCTTTTTCTCCTGCAAGAAATATGGCAGGTTTTTTTTCATCTTACCCAAATAATAAATAAATAAAATAATAATGTTAGTAATAGTTATAATAATAATAAACTATCTATATTTTGCTTAGCACATAAAAGTGCATTCCATTACTGTTAGAAATATTTTTCATTTTAAATAAACCATCCATTTCATTTTGAGTAAATACTGCATTTGGTGAGGTAAAAATATATTACCGTGTACGTCTCCACTCATCTAGTGTTTATTCAAATACAACCAAAAGGAGCATCAGACCCAGAAAGCATATAACATTAATTGTAATTGCTGTGAGACAACAGGGATGGAGAGAGGGTGCCCTCACTCTTGCTGAACAACAAACTTCATTAATTTTCTGCACCTGCAGGCCTCTCTTCCAGGGTGAAAACATTTTGTTGTGTGAATTTACACAGATAAGACAAAGGGGTCTATGCCATGTTCAATATATAAAAATACTTCTGTAATATAAAAACTATACTAAAAGATAAAACAAAAAACAACAACAACAACAACAAACAAACAAACAAACAAACAAAAAAAACAAAAAAAAAAAAAAACGATTACAGTGATATCTTATATCTCCGAGACTGATGAATTTATTAAAAAGACAAAATTTAAAATGAGAATAATTCTTAGTTAAATTACCAAGGCAGAAATCTCAAAGGCAAATAGAGTGAACAAACAATATTTAGTTAATATTTCTTACTGCTCATACTAAATATTGGAAATGATTTTTGCCATAATGATATTATCAAACAGTCATTAGAAAAAGCCTTCTTTTTGAAGGATAAAGAACAAGCAAGGAGAGAAGAAATTGTTAAGAGCTAAGTTTAAATATTTTTAGACTTTAAATCTGTAACCGTCTCATTGAGTGCAGTGGAATCGTAATCAAAGTCATAGAATGGCTTAGGTTGTAAGGGACCTTAAAGATTATCTATCCCTGCTATGGGATGGATAATCTTTAGATCTGGTTGCCCACTAGATCAGGTTGCCCAGGGTGTTGTCCAACCTGGTCTTGAACACTTCCAGGGATGGGGCATCATACATTAGTACTGATGACTTAGCTGAGCTATACCTGTTCTAAACACAGCAAAGCATGTCATAAGCAGCTTAAAATCACATTCAAATGATTGAATTGATTGATGTTTCTGTTTATTTTGTCAGGCAAAGGGAAAAAAAATAAAAGCTCTTTGCCAGTGGAGGTGCCCATGAATGGATAAATGACTAGCTTAGACAAAGAAATTAGACTACCCTTCAGACAATTAAATTTTTGAAGTCAGAAGATTACGATACCTGTCAGAGCAACTCAGTTTTTTTTAGGGCTACCTGCTTAATTTAAGTGCATGGCTCTATCTTTAGGTGACATGGTGATGAAAACATATTGGCGTGCTTTCTTAAGAGATGAGGGACAGATTCATGACATTTCTTAACACTCAGAGGAATTGAGTTGAACTTTCTCCCAGAAGAAAGGGGTTTAGATATTACTGAATTAGTTTAATGTAAAACAGGAACTATCTGAAGAAAACAAAACAAAACAACAAAAAAATATACAGAAAAAATATCCCACTTCATTTATAAAGGAAATAACAGAGAGTGACATTAATTGCTAGGCTCTGTTCTACCTATTAAAAGATGAATGAGGCAGCTTGAAGGATGATTTTGTAATGATGCACATGGGATTTTTGGTAGTGGTATTGTTCCTAATACACTCAAGATCTTGTTGGCCTCATTTATTTTGAACATGACATAGCATGCTGTTCCAGGTCAGATTAGTAGACCCACCACAATAACATGTTATCAACTGCCAATATGTAAAAGTTAAAAAAGAGCACAAAAAACAGGGTTAACAGTGATGTAATACCAGCCCAATCACATCACAGGTAAATGTAAAACAGTTTATTCTTCCATGGATGGAGCATGAGAAATATTTTGCTGTCATAACTACCAAATAAAGATGGTGAGTATGGTGACATTTTTATGACCTAGTAGTTGGACACCCTGATGAATATCATCTGTTTATTTATCTCTCCGTCTTTCTCCATCTTTCTGACTTACCTTCATTATTTTTCCCCTTGTCCTGTACTTTGAATGCAGGATATTAGAGACATGTTTAATTGAATATGATAGGAAAGGATTGTAATTAATAACCTGGGGGACTTTTACAGTCCCATGCTCCTTCTTTGACTTTACACAGAACGGTTCTGTGCTTTTGCCTTGTAGCCTGCTGACCTAAGCCTTCTGAAATTTTAGTATTAATATTTCCATGAGATTTTCACTCTACCAAGTCATCTATGACATGAAAAATCTAGAAACCAAGTGAGGAGGAAGATGGCACATACAGGATAACTAAGTTAAATGTCTTCATTTTAGTAGTATAATAATGACTCGCTAAAGTCTCGGTACCCTGATTTTCTTTTAGAACTTGACCTATATCCCATTGAGGTTAGTTGTAGTCAGCATAAGCACTGAAATTGAAGTAGTAATCTTTCCCTCAGAACAGTAAGTCTCCACTGAAGGAAACATAAGCTCCGCTAAAGGAAATGTAAGCTTGCATCTGCCTAATGTGTAGATTGCCCCACTCTTCATCAGAAGCCATTAGAAAGATTTCAATGAAAAGGTTGCGTTTAAAACACCATAAAGCCTTTAAAGTTAAAAATAACATAGGACAAAAACATAGGTAGAGAGTATTTAAAATAGCAAGCCTAAAAGGTTTTCTGTATGAGATGTAACCAAATTATTTAGATGGTAAAAGAATTCTGACACTGACTGTTTCATGTGAAGCTATTTTGATATTGAAATATGGGAACACAAATGTTATCAGGAAGATTTTATAAGTAATAATATGAAGAGATGTTTACTACACATTTTATTTCCCATCTAAAAGGCTTTTATAGATTTTTATTTATTTATTTTTTTTAAATGTAATGAGTTGGGAAGGGGGGGAGTAAAGAAAAACAATTGTTCTGGAATTTAACTTTTAATGCATTTCTTCACTTTTTTCATAAATTTACATTATCTCTTTTTAAGTCTGTCTTTCACAGTTGGAGATCTTTACATTACAGAAACATGGAGCTTAAAATGATTCCTTAGTCAACTTAATGATTCTGAGACTTATCCATTTGCTTACCTTTTTGCTCCCCCCCAGTATATATTAAAAGATATGTCCTTCATACCGATAACTTCATATGCCAATAAAGGATTTCTTTCTTTAGACTACAGGTAATTTCATTAGCAATGAAACATTAAAAACAGCACAAACAAAGGCCAACCTTGGAATAAGATGGCGACCTCAGACTTTTTCACCAGGTGTCCAACTCCCTGTCCGTACAATCTCAGTGGTTGCAGACACGGAAATCTCTCTCTCTGATACTCTCACAGATATGTTCTACTAAATTTAATTGAATTGACCTAAATAATTTGTCTTAAAGAAATGTATCTAAAACTTTTGCAGGGAGGACCCATGTAAAGGAAGGAAAATATGTTCATCAGAGTTCACGACATCATGTGGGCTTTCCTTCTATTAGGACAAAATATTCAAAAGCAGGCACAGAAAAATTATTCTTAAGATAGAAAAGACATGGTATCCAAAATTTATACTGCTCAGGCTTTTGCCTGCAGTGTTTTATATCTTAGTGAAATTACTTGGATACAGAATATTATATTTGAAGGTCATTCCTAGGTCCATGGTGTTACCTGACAATGAACTAATGAAAAATGAAAATTTGACCTAGCTTTATCATATAGAAAAGATTTGCTGAGGGAAAAATACTGGGAATTTAGTTTTGATGTCTTAGCCCCAGCAACTTCACAAGTACAGTCCCTCAGACAAATCCTGCTGTCTGCTCCCCTCAGAGAAATATATCCAGGCAGGTAGTCCCAATGTATTTCCTTCCATTTGTCCATCAGCTTCCCAATGAGAGTCCCCACCTTTTCTCCAGATTCCATGGATGTCTCTGAGACATTCATTGTGAATGAATATATAACCTCCACATGAACACTACTGCACATCAATCTGGAGGTCAAAATCAGGCATCTTGATTCTAAGCACAGGTCCATGTCATATGACCAACTCCATGCTAATTGCTTGTCCACAGGGACATCTAAAATAGCACCAGACCCCTAGGTTTAGGCACCAGCATCACTCTCTGAAACTCCTTCTATGGCTGTCACTCATGGCAATTTTGTCCCTGCCATGAAAGAGGAAACACTGGAAAAGTGCGGGCCAGGATGATCATGAGTGAGATTTACAGGTTTCTCTAAAAATATGGCTGAGTAGATAACTGCAGTTCAAAGACTGAAATGATGTGTTCATGAAAATCTGGTGACAAAATATTTCAAATTCAACATTTAGTCATTGCATTTAGCAATCTGTGAGTTAACTACACATAACATTGCTTGAAACATGTACTTTCATAATCTCCTTCAGTGCTCTCTAGATTTCTGCATTAATATCACTAAGTATAATTTCTTCTGTTCTGTTGCCACCAGTAGTTGACTAATTTCTGTTACCACCTGTAGTTAACTAATTTAACTACTAATTTAACTAGCTGGGTCCCATCCCAGCATCCATCTTATGCTTGTACACATAAGCATCAGTTATTACACTTATACACACATAAGCATCAGTTACAACAGCCTGAAGGTTTCTCTGTAGTGCGCCAAGTTCAGCTGTATACATGACTGTATGACAGGAGCTACAATGATATATATATAGCAAAACACCTAAGAGAGGGTATTTGTCTGTTCTGGGAAGAGCTGGCCTCAGTTCTACTCTCTGAACAAATATAATGTTGTAAATGGAGAGCACGTGGATAAGTGGCATATATAATCCTATGTAAAGTTCTGTTATAGCAAAAGACAAACTGTCGTATGACACCAAAAATTATTGCCAAGTATGGTGTGCAAAACTGACTTCTCTACACAGAATCCTGGAATGTCTGAGGTTGAAAGGGACCTCTGAAGATCACTTAGTCCAACACCCCTGCCAAGCAGGTTCACCTGCTTGTTGTGAAAGACGGAAGTCAGGCGGGTTTTGAATATCTTCAGAGAAAGAGACTCCAGAACTTCTCAGGGCAACCTGTTCCAGTGCTCTTTCACCCTCACAATAAAGTGCCCTCTCTAGACAAATTAGCTTATGCTGCATTAAAAGCAGTAAAAGTACAAGTCAACTTCTTGTTTTGAAAGAAGAATTAAATTAAATGTACAAGAGTAACTGCTACAAAATCTCTCTCTATTTCTCTAAAAGATTCTTCCCCAAATAAGATTTAGAGTTTTCATTTACTGTTCTGTTATATACTACACAATAACAACAAGATGACAATAAGAAAGGTCCATAGAACTAATAGTAAAATGAGAGACATGCTCTGAAATTTAATTTACATTCAACAGCAGCCAAGACAAAAGTACAAATACAAAACAAAGCCCAGAGATGGAAATTCAGGGATTGAAAATAAAGACACTGTGCTTTTTAATTGGTAGTAAAGCCCTACTGATCAGGAACTTTAACTTGCTGCTAGACATCATAGATAAATAAATAAATAAAAAAAAATAATAATAATAAAATAAAAGCACAGCTATAAGCACACTTCTATATCAGTATACACACAATATTTGTTTTTACATTCTTCTTATGTAAATGTGATTCCAACTTTATAAACAGAACTGTAAACTTTTTCTTTTTCTTTTTCTTTTTCTTTTTCTTTTTTTTTTTTTTTTCTTTTTCTTTTTCTTTTTCTTTTTCTTTTTCTTTTTCTTTTTCTTTTTCTTTTTCTTTTTCTTTTTCTTTTTCTTTTTCTTTTTCTTTTTCTTTTTCTTTCTCTTTCTCTTTCTCTTTTTTCTTTTTCTTCAATAAAACCCATTCACTTAGTATTTTAAGCTTACATAATTTTTAAAGTGAATGAAGTCAGGCGCTTTTCACACACATTCACACACAGTACAGCACTTTTGTGAAGGCAAAAAGTTCAAATAAGTCAGCACTGCGGACAATCACTCTCCAATTCACTTTCATATCTTAAGAATAGAGGTATTTTTCTCATTAAATTGTAAGAATCAATTCGCCTGTGGCTAGTGGCCGGCATGAAAAGACAGAGATACTGGAAGGCATGATCTGTCTTTCTGGTGAGAGCAAAAAGATGGGAAGCAAACCCATCATACTTGGACATGCCTGTAAAGTCCCAAGTAAGATTTCAAGGGAGAACTAGGTAGGAATGCAAAGGACTAATCCTGGGTACAAAAAATGCCATCATTGTTTAAGTGAACTGTCCCTTTTTGCAGACTGAGTTTTCACAGATACCTTGAGAGCCTAGAATTTTAACTTTTGAATTTTGAGATCCAAGCATCCTTAAACTACTGCAAAGCTGTGCAAATTTCAGAATCAATTTCCCAAATGATAACATTATTTTATGACTCAGTTTAACAGTTTTAAATTAGTTACCCAAGTTTTATCTTTTTACTTCCATTGGTGTAAATTTGGTACTGTGAATTCCATTCACTATCCAAACCTTCCTGAAAGCAGCACTGAGTATCTATTTAATATGTCTCATTTCTTCTCAGCATTTCTTCTCATTTCTTCTCAGAAAAGCTGAACACACACCCTTGACACCAATATCTAAATACTGGAAAGATTAGTTTCTGTTAGTTTTATATTTTCTGGAGATATTTTTCTGGTTTTGTTTATTTATTTATTCCTGCGTTCAAAGGAATGGATCATGAAATCCCAGGAAGACATAATAGGATGATGTCTCTATTTTAAAAGTTGACCTCCTAATCTCCATTGAATTACAGAAAGTTTCCAGATTTATTATGTGGAGACAGTGAAATTGCAAATCTGTTCACCTTCAGGGTTCTCTTCCTCACCCTTCAGATCCTTTCAGTATATGGTGGATGACTTGATCTCACCAAGCTTCAAATGCCAAAATAGTCTTAATCCAATTAATATTTATGTTCTAAATGAGATAAGATTAGCAGTTCACTAGATAGCATTCAATAGCAATTAATATGAATTCTCAGTCTAACACAATATTATGCATAAGGACACAGTCTTGTTTGAATAAATCTGTTCATCACAAATTTCAGTTATTTACTCCTTGACATCAAAATAAGTGATATCTGAATATACATTTAAAAAAGATTATTGAATATAGAGACTTTTTAGATGTAATCTACATTTACATTTTAACCTCCTAGAGCTTTCAATTTCTGGTGCTGCTTGGTTACCATTACGATTCAATTCCTGAATTCAGTCCGAGAAGCGATCATTTTGATCAGATCCCAAATGCAAGGCTCTGTTATGATGCATAGTTATGCTTCCTAGTGACTGTTTAAATAAAGGCCAATATATTTTATTTCTATAGTTATTCCTTTCCTAACTTCAAACTTTTGAATGCAAATAATATATTATACATTAACTCTTTGCTGAACATGTGAGACATGCAGATCTCATAAATCTTAGCCAAGTTTTTCAAATGATGCATGATTTTGGGGTACATACGTTCAAAAGCTTATACTTCTCTAATTAAAAAAATAAAAATGACAGAGCTTCTGAAAAATTAAGTTTCTTCATAAATACTCTCTGCTAATTCATTGCAAAATTGTGACCAGTAAACATTAGATGCTTTTCAGAACTGTAACCACTTACTATCTGGTGCCCCTGTCCTATTTACAGATTTCTACAGGAATATCACTAAAAGCAGAATTAAGGCACTTGGTGGCTCAGTTGCACAGATTCATTACAAGGTGTATTATTTGTGCCAAACAGAACTTCTAAGAGCCAAGCTTCATTGTATGACACAGAGTGCTGCATTAACTTTGTACAGTGACAAGGATAATGCAGTATGCCAGGAGAAATCACAGTAAGGCATGGTATATGGAAAATTAAAGATGTATTTCTGAAAGTGGTCAGGACAGCACTTAGGAAGCAACTTTTCAGGGACCAGGGGAATGAATAAATAATAACTTCTATCTTTTCCTTTCATATCTGATTGTTTAATCCTATGGCACTTGGAGAAAAAAATATGATTTTTTTTTTTTTTTCTGTAGGAAAATTGTTAATGTTGTATGCAAATACTTTTTTTTCCTTGTTTTGTTTTGTTTACATTGCCAATAGGGAAGGAAACCCATAGTAGTCATCCATACAAAGACACAAAACATCTGGGCAAACAACACATAATCATTTTCCTTGTAACTATTCTCTTACACATCCTATTCACTATCATACATGATTTTCTTTTTCCACTATGGAGTTATCCAATCACCTAAAAAAAAAAAAGGACAGTTTCATTTTAAATATGGTAATTTAGCTTAAAAGTACAAAATAAAGATGTGAAAATTATTTTTTCTGCAGGACTGGATGATTATTGTTATTATGGTACTAATTCTCAGTGGTCAAGTGATAACTCTGAGAAATAGTATCTGTTATAAAAATAACTCTGTTTTACAGTTTACATTATTTATGTGTCACCCTTTAAAATCATAGCCAGGCACATAGCCAGGAAGGCTAAGGTCACTATAGAGCCATGCTTTAAGATAATATGTCATCATCGTCTTTGCTATCTTTGTAATAAATGTTTTAATTAAGAGTAACATTAGACAGTCCAACATCTGGATCAAATTTAACTGTAATTCCTAATTTTCATAGCTCTCTATCATCAGCTCTGAGATAGTTGCAACACCCTCAGTTGTTTCAACCCTAACCCTATTGCCACTCAGTGTTCTACAAATGCATTATAAATAGAAATTATTTTTTTAAGATGCAGAGTTATATAAAAGGGGTCTGCACTCTTCAGACTATACAGCTAAGAGTGCCCTTTAGACTGGGGAAAAAAAAAAAAAAAAAAAAAAAAAAAAAAGCACAAACCAAAGCAACCAAACAACAACAGCAAAATAAAATAAAAAAGAAACAGATTTGTTAAAATAAAACACAAAAAAGCCAAGTAAAACAGCACTTCACAGAGACCTCTACTCAGTGACATCTTATTATTTGGCTACTGAAGTGCAAATAGACATGTCATATAATGTAAATGTCAGTTCCAAAATTTGACGTAAATTTGATCTGGTGCTTAAATCATAATACTTCTGGATCCATATTGGCCTTCTTTTAGGCGTTTTTAGATTGTGTGGAACAGTAAGACAGCTGAAGCATCCATTACCTATCTCAATAAATTAACTACAATAATGATATTACTAGTAATTTAAATGAGAGTTTCTCCTGTTACTTAACCATAACTTTGTAGAACCTTACGCTTTTGCACCAACATTTCACAACTAATTGAAGGGAATATTTTTGGAAACACAGAGTCAAAAGGTTTCCACTCAGAACTTCAGAAACTGAGTGGGTTTTGGTGAGTTTTTTAACCAGATATGCATAAAAATAAATAAATAAATAAATAAATAAATAAATAAATTAAAACTTAAACAACAATAAATCTCAAATCTCTTTGGGAAGAAAGTAGTGAGAATTTCTCTGTGAAATTTAGCTTTGATATTGATTGTGCTTTTGTAGAACCTTTTGCATTTTCATCTGGGAAAGGTGCGTGCATGAATACATGTATATGTTCTACTACATATATAAAGCTACAGGGGAACTTATCTACATAAAATCCAATGAACCAAAATGCATCTTGTGCAGGAGACTGAGTATCTTTTGTGTGCTCTTTGGTGGCCTTTAGCCGTCATAGTATGTCAATGTAAGGACATTTGTCTTATTACTTATACATTAACAGCATGGAATGAATTTTTTATAATGAACAAGATAAGTGACCCTGAATAGAAAAGTACAAATCTTTAACACACACACACACACACACACACACACACACACAAATAAAATAAATTGGTTCTAGATAAACCTTGTTTATTGCTACTGTTACTACCTTAGTCACTACCTTAGTTTTACATCTTATATACATGTAGAAGATGACATCTTATACGGCAAAGTGGCATTTTAGGGCCTCACTTAAAAGAGGATGTAATAAAATTGACTGGTCATAGTTCAATACCAAGAAAAACATGAGGGCATAATTAAAAATGGAAGAAAAATGCCACAAAACCCACAGTACTACCACAGGAATCACTTGATAACAATCAGACCCTTTTACTTGTCTTCTCCATCAGGAAAAAGTCAATGTTATCTGTTGCACTGTGATCCCCTTCGTTTGGCTCACTCTTGTTTTGTTTTAGATGTCATGTATGTTTCCTACTAAAAAAGCAGGTCACTTCTAGTTGTATAATGAAAACATGGTACATCTTTCGAGGCAAAAGTGGCAGACAACCTTTTTTGTAGCGTGGGGGCAAAATTTTGTGAGCACAGAAGTTATTAATCAGAAATAATTTGCAAAATATTCTTAGATTAGAGAGTGGGAAGGGAAAATGAATTGAGCTTTATATAAAATTTAAACATATCTAATATTTTTTCTTTCATATCTTGTTTTTACTATGGAATGACATGTCATTCAGAAATGTGCAGAACCTGATTAAAAATACTCAAACAGAAAATAATAACATTTTCACCACATGAGAAAAGACCTAAAGAAACATTTTGGTAGGTGTAAAATAAATCATAGAATCCAAGGACTTTAATGCAGAAGATTTTACAGAAGAAAACTATCACACTAAATTTATCTTTAGCTTGTTGGCAAAGCCAACTGATATGTCATCTACTTGATACAGGCTCCTAATTCTTTCAGAAGGCTTTTACAGAATAAGTAGCACTGGTTTTGCTGATTTGACTTATTTTCTACCTATATTACAGGCTAAACAAGGACTTTACTCTCTAGGATTGTCAATCCACCACCCCTGCAGGACTAAAACATCATTTTTAAAGATGAAGTTTTAAAGATAAAGGCAGAGTTAGGGACATTGAGAGAAATCCTATTCTTATTTTTGAAAGTTTTCCTTTTGTGTATGATTTTTAGTCTTTTCTTCTAAAGCTCTATAGCACTCAATACTTGAAGATATCTAAAAGAATGTAATTAGTTTCTTTACTTCCTTTCTTTGCCATTAATATTTTCATAATTAACAAGTGCATTCTCTTTTAGCCACACTGCTCCTCCTGCAACACAATTCAAATCCTTGCATGCCTCCACCAGTATAAATAGAGCTGTCACCTTTTCTGAGTATAAAATGAGTTGCATTTCACAAACAAACTCTAGTATTTACTGATTTTTATGGTTACTAAAGTGCATATTATTATGTCAACTGATACCTTTGAATGAGGTTGTGTGTACTGTTCTAGTAAGTCCAAGATGGTGAAAGGCTTTGTCACTTTTAGTACACTTAAACAGCTAAAAAGTAGAAAGGATAGAAAGAAAGGAATAGAGAACCCAAATATTTCAATTAAAAAATTAACTCTTCCCTGATTTAGACCAAAATGAAATATAAATATGTTTTACTGAAAGGTTTAAAAAGAGATTTAGATCCTTAGAAGACACATTGTGTTTACCAGCCAAATGCAAGAACATAATATACTACATCGAGTGTGTTCATATCTGCATCCCTTAAAAGAGCAAGAACAAGTTTAAATTTATGTCTTATAAAGGTGTATTCAACAGTTCAACTTAAAGTCCCATTTTAACCCCTAAGGAAATAAATAAATAAATCTTTCTCTGGTATTTCCAAACTATTAAGGTAGGCTAAAAGTATGTTCAAATGGATGTAAAAGGTAAAAAAACTCTTTATCTGAAAAGTCTATTTAACTCCCCTAATACTTCAGATTCTTCTACCGTGCTTCCTCCTGCAGATATCTTTATAGGGCTCAGGAAAAAAAAAAGTGAAAATGAAAGTAGTGAAAAGTAGTGAAAGATTAGTGAAAGAAAACATAACAGAAAATTTACATGTGATCAGGTGAGGGGGGGAAGTTTTCCTTGTTGAGTCTATAAGACTTTTTGCTCTTTGTCTAAGTCAGTATCAGAAAAAGAAAAACAGTGAGAAGATGATGATGTAATAATATAATCTTTTATCATATTGTGTGCATTTTTGGTAGATCACAATGATTACAAGGGAAAGGTTTAGAAATGTCCCCGGTGTTCTTGCTGTATTCCAGTTTATGGTGTTAGGTTGCAAATTCTTCTTATCAGACTTCTACCTGAAGGATTTGTTACTAATTTCTAATGGATGTTTATACAAGAAATAGCTGCATTTTATGTTCTCATTAAATAACTCTGGAAAACATCTCAAGAGCCTTTGGGACAGAACAGGAGATATAAATGGAATATCCTATTAATATTCCATTAAGTTAATAATATCTGTCCAACTGAATCACAGTTATATTTCTCACCAGCTTTTAAATACAATTTATTTTATTTTGGTGTTTAAATTCCCACTGTGTAAAGCTGTGCTAGTTTCTGTGTGCTAGCTTTTACTGTTTATTTTGTGTTCTTCTAAATGTGTGATGGATAAATTATTGAGCTGGAGGCAGAGGTATAAGAAACAGAAGAGTCTAAGGCAAAATAATGATTTTGACATTGTGTCCAAAGAATAACTGCATCTCTCAGTGAATTTCAGACTCTATTTGATTACACATTCACACACTGCTGGAAGGTTGTTTATCTGCTTTGACAGTAGGTCCTGAGGAGTGTTCAATGAGCCTTAATTGCATTAATTTATATAGATTGGTGGGCTTTTCTGGGATTATATTTCTCATCAGGTTCCAGCCAGACCTCTTCATGCTGGTCACTTCACATTTGTATAGAATGTGTGCTGCTTCGTCAGATACTCCACCAGGTTTGAAGAGGTGAATAATTACCAACACTATTAAGAGGAGAATCAAATTGCTTCCATCTATACATAAAATAGAAATAAACACAGCTGAAGTAGAAATCTGGAAAAGCTTAAACAATTATTATTTTCTGACTTTCTTGATTAAAAAAAAAAAAAAAAGTATTGTCATTATTATTAAATACAATAGAAGTATTGTCATTATTATTAAATACAGATACATTCACTGTAGACACTAAATGGGAACTATTCTCTGTTTTACAAGGGATTTCTTAAGGAACTGTGGATTACATGACTTTGGATCCTATTCCCTTGTAAGTTTATAGGTACTTTTTAAAGTGAAAATTGGAACAGGAATAGTCTTGGTACCTTCATTTTGGATCAGCTTTTTTATTCTTCTTACCCTGATCTCAATGTTACACAGTAATTTTCCTGATATTGATTACTGGTTGTACGTCAGTAGGCAAAATTAAGGTTGGATAGATTAACAAATCAAAGACTAGGAAAAGAACAACAGAAATGATGAAAAAAAGTTCATTGTACCATTGTACAAGATTTTTTAAAAAAAGTATTTTTTTTTAAATACTTATATTTTTTTATTTTTTATATTTTTTATAAAATATTTTTTATATTTTATATTTTTATATTTTATATTTTTTATAAAATATTTTTTATATTTTAATATTTTTTAGTATTTTTTTAAAGTATTACTCTTAGTAATACTTAAAGTATTACTAAGAGTAATACTTTAAGTCTGTTTTATAAAATAACACAGTAGAAGAAATATAAAACTCAAAGTCAGAAGTCCTGCAGGAATGGGGAAAGTAGATATGGAAAATATGGAAATGATGGCAGAACAATAGCATGTGAACAATGCAGTAGTTGCTCTTGTTCTCCAGGTAGCTCATCACTTCCTTTGCTATGGTTGTTCATACCAATTAGTAATGCATGTTCTATACACAGCATACAGCCACCTATGCTATCACTTTTCTTTTTTTTTTTTTTTTTTTTTTTAAACTCAGTGAACTCCAGCTGGAAACCTTACTCTTAGAAATATAGAGTATTGCATAGGTATGAGTCATCAAAAACAGTGAAAGCAGATGGAGCTTCCAAAGAAAACCTAGTACTAACCTACAGATGGTAAGCACTGTGCAGACAGCAGGATTTTAGCTCCTGAGCAGTACTTCGTAGCGAAAGCACTTTGCTCTGGTGTCTCTGCTAAGTTTCCAGGGAAACTAATGGCTAAACTGAGTATGTACAGACTGTTCTCTGAGGTGGAGACATTATTTTCATAGATTTACAGCTCCAGCTAAAATTTCCCAGAGGACAAGTGAGCCAGAACAGAAACGTTTAGATGCTTACAGTGGGATTTCTGTGGCCTATGTTAATGTAATTTCCAGCTCTGCCAGCTCACCTGTTTTATGGTAATCTAAAGAATTAGATGCTGTAATATCTGGGATTTAATATCTTAAATAAATATATAAATGTATTTTTAAATGTATGCATAAGTTTAAGAAACAGTTTAGCATTCTGGAGGACAGAGGAAAATGTTGAAGAACATTATTGCTGCCACATATTCTTTATTTTTGACATTTAAAGGCCCATCTCTGCAAAACTGAACAGGTATCACTCTTTCCTATCTATCTGTTCTGTCTACATGTATCTATATGGATAATAACTCGGTCAATAGACTCTTTCCAGTAAGAATATTATATTAGTCCTTAACTATCCTCAGTGTTATCTTAATCACACTGAAAGCTTTGAAAAGTCTATTTAGAGCAAGTCTTACAACATGTATTAGATAAAATACTTTATCAGATACTGGAACGTGGTGCATCCCTTCATCTTCCTTTCCAAGCTAGATGCCTAGGCTATGCCATCGTGCTAATATTATTTCCTTGATAACTTAAAGAAACTTCAATTATTCTGTATAAAGTCAAAAGAGTCCATTAAAGGAAATAAAAAATGTATCTACCTCCTAACACATGGGAATATCTTACGATGGTAGAAATCTGAAGGTTGTAGGAGTTAGGGCACTGAAGCTCCTAGGCAGTCAAAAATCAATAAATCCACATCCTGAGTGAAATTTCATTCCCATAACTCTTGGCACTAATGACAGAGGCATAACAAATCTGTTTAAGATTCTGAGAGGGCTTAGGCACATGACAGATGCAAAATATTAGTTTTATCAAGAATAAGATTTTGGAAGTACTCCACCTTGGACTCCTGGAGAACCTCTGCATACAGGTTACATTACCAGCAGATCATCAGTTCAGGAAACACAGGGTAGGAATGTCATAGGGAAGAGTGGATAACTCAGTTTTAGCTTTATGAGTTGAATGCTGTAGTCAGACTTGACACTTTAATTTCCTTTATGGATTCAACCCTAAACAACTCCCTTTTATGATTAAGCTGTTCTGCTCACAGGAATCGTGTTGCAAAGCAGTGATTTTGACAAAGCGTGCATGTAGTAATCTACTGACTGGACTATCTCTCCTTGTCAAAGATGCTGAATACATTAAAAAAAAATAAAAATGTTCACTTAGAATTAAATAGCCAATTCCTGCCAGAAAGGCCATAATATATGACATGAAATTTATGCTAAGATTGAAGCAACTTATACCTTATACAACTTATATACCTTATAACTTATACAGCTTGGTACCATTTTAGTTTTAATTTAGAATTTAAAATTAATTTAATTTAATATTTACACTGAGTTTCAGTTAAAAAAAAAAAAAAAAAAAAAGAAAAAAAAGAAAACAGTACATGAATGAATTGCTGCCCAAGACAATCCCTTATCTGTGATTCTCCTACCCTCCAGTCCTGTATTTGGACATTTTTATTAGACTGGTGTTTTGTCACACACTCTTTTTTTTTGTGGCTGTAATTTTCTCCAATGATATTCCAATATCACTGATCTTGAGTCAGTGTAGATTGGATCAGCAACTCCATGTTCAGAAATCATTAATGGTAAGAACAGACTTTTATACCACAGAAGCCAAACTAGAATCAGAATGTAAATTGTTGCTGGAAGTACCATACTTGGCAGCTTGCTTAAGAAAAATACATTAATCTGCTTACACATAAAAATATCATTGCCAATTGTCACTGCTAAAAAGCATTACTCTAGAAATGGGAATTTAAACCAAAGTGACTGAAGTCTAATTCAAAAACATGAGAGAAAGAAGGAGAGAAGATAGATATAATTTAATCTCGCTGTAAAGTCAATACCCATTTGCAGGAAAAATTGTTTTTTACTGTAATTTCCACAGGCCTCTTACTGACTTTTGAATTTTGAATGGAGATTTGCATAGGTTTTCATATGCTTAAAATTTGTGAAATAGATGCTATAAAACAGCATAGAAGCTAAATGTAAGAATATACATATGGAGAAAAAATACAAAGTTTTATGTTGCCATTCTTACTATCAAGCAGGGCAGCTAAGATCTTTGAGTAGACACACACAAACTTTACCACAAGAAAATACAATAAAATAGGAAGGTAAGGTGTGTTTTGTTTTGTTTTGTTTTGTTTTGTTTTTAACTAGTTACTTTCCAAGTTTGTGATCTATGAAATGGATTAAAGAGTTAGGCCATGTTTACAGGTGATTTAAATTGATAATGTTTTCAGAAAAGGAAGAAATCTGTGCAGATTTCCACCATCTGAGGATCTGCCTCAAAGATATGCTAGGGTTCCCTTCTTCACGTTGTTATCATAGGTCACATAAAGAGAGAGAAGCTGACTTTCCCTCAGAAATCAGATTATACAAGCAAACTGATTTGAGTTGACATGATTTAATTTGGACTGGAAGATTAATCCAGACTTTAACTGCCAGAGGCTTTTAGATAAATAACACAATAGCACTGAGCCCACTTATAATGAATGGATTTTTTTTTTTTTTTTTTGAAAGGAAGGATTATTAATTAAAACAACTGAAAGTGTAAGAAATCTGCAAAGACTTAGAATTCATGTGACAAAGTATATGAAATGCTGCTGTCTTCAGAGATTACTGTACTGATGTTCTAAATGGGATATGTGTTTCTGTGATCTGGTTAGTGACTGTACTTCTCATTCGTCTGATGAAAAAAATAAAAAGACAATAGTTTTGTAACTATTTCAAATGCCAGACCTGACCTGAGGCTGAGTAAAACATTAATCCGAGATAGGGAAATAATGGTGATAGCTTAACATTTCAGAGAACTGTATGACATATGTAACATTTTGCCAACAGTCATATGTCCTCCTTCCAGATGCATTTCTTTCTGATATACCTTTTGCAAAATATTTTTGTTTTCAACATGTCATTGCCCAAGTCTCATCTTGGAGCTGGTTGTTCCCTAGATCTCCTGACAGGTTCCCCCAAAGTGAAAAACTAATTAAGTGAAGTCCAATCAGACTGGAAAAAGGAAATTATTGTTAGTTGTAGAAATTTACAGTTTAGTATCCTGGATTTGGATATTTGGGCAGACTGTGGAATTTATCTCCAAGAAAACTGACAAAGTAAAACTACATTGGGGAAAGATATCTCCAGGAAGGTCTCGCAGGTGGTAAGAGGGAAAGAACAGAGATAACAGATGAGACAGTTTGTGACACCAAAGAGTAAACTTGAACACACTGCTAATTGGTAATGCCACAGTAATGCTTTAAGTTCGTGATGAATGTCAAAATCCACTGTCTTAAATTTTGAACAAACGCAATTCCACACATATATTCTAAAAAGATACAGTGCAACCAAGGATAATGTAGGGGTTTTATTCCTCTTGCTAATATAAATTAATTGCAATTTGAATTGTCACTCAACAAATCTGCAGCAGAACACAATGAATCTGTAGCAGAACACAGCTTTCTAAAGCTCAGTTAAAAGCTCATCCATAAAACACTGAATGACTTGGGAATTTCCAAATGAGATTACACTAAAACATTGTTCAGAAGCATAGAATTATTGACAAAGTCTTTAAAAGTGAGGACACTTACACCCAGCTTCATTTTTCCCAAACGCAGCTTCATTTTTCCCAAATGTCAATAGTGTAACCTGGGGTAATACTCACAACTCCCCGTGGAAAATTACAGGAAACAGGTGATCCCAGGACATGTACCTATCCTAGTTGTGTACATTATGATAAGTAGGTAGATGTGGGTGTATTTCCAATAAAACTGTTAGACTTCTTTCCAGATATTTTAAATTCCTGCTTAATATCTGAAACTGATTGGGGACACTGAAACTGAATCACCAACTGAAATTGCACCATTTAGGCAGAGTGTGTAAATATACACATCATACACTGACACCATGGTTCAAAAATATTAATTTGTGTGATGGTGTAAGTAGATGGAAGTTCCACTGACTTCACAGTTTTGCATAATCCACCGGTCAGTATTAATCAGATATATTCTCCCAGACTTTCACTCTCCAGTGACAAAAGTCTGCAAAAATTTTCAGTTACAGACCTCAGTCTTAAGAAATTTAAATTTTAAATTCTGCAAGATATTTGACTGATTCACTACATGCCAGCCAAGAAAACTAGACATTTGTAAAAAGTGAAATCTTTTTGGAATAAGATCTCTTGGAAACCATGTCTAGGCAGATGAAGGATCCATTCCAAAAGAAATAATTTTGTTAGTCTAAATGAGTCTTATGCCCTATTATAGTCTTTATATTAAATCTACATGAGCAAATGCTGTCCCACTCTTAAGACATCTGGCTCATTTTAGGAATATGGGTAGATCCTATCCCATTTGTTTACACTGTCTCACGCTCTTTATGCAACGGCCATGAGGAAAGCATTTACTTCAGTAATACAAGATTTATGAATGAATATTCTCTTTTCTGTCTTATCCTTAGTCAATATTTAATTTCTCCTACCACTTCTGATGCCTTAATCCGGAGGAGAAGATTTAGGTCTCTTTAGGCATAATGCTAGCATTTCCTAAAGTGCTGGTTTATTTCAGCTCAGTATTTATTTACAACATTAAGGTAGAGATCATTATATCAATTCATTGTTCTAGTGAAAACTAAAAACTCATTAACTACAAGGCAGAAATACATAGACTATACAATTTTTATTAATATCAAAGTAACTTTAGTATCTGTAGAATTTCAATAAGATTTGTGAGCATTGTGAGCAGAGAAATCTTCTGTGTGGGGAAAAAAAAAAAAAAAAAAAAAGTTAACCTCTCAGGCCTTAATGGCAAAACTAAAAATGTTTCTTCACTGACAATCTGATAACTCTTGAATTTGTTTAAAAAATCTTTGAGGTAAAACTGAGTCCTGGGTACATCTACAAGTATTTTGGATGAAAAGTCACTCAGACAAGGGTGAGAAAATAATAGCAGTATAACTGGGAACATACTTGTGAATAAAATTTGGACTTTGGAGATATATAGTTTCCCAATGAAAAAAAAAATCTGAAAACTCTGCTCCTTGCCCAATGAATGAATCCATTCCAGAGAGAACAAATTACTTTGTAATAAACCATGTGAAGCTGAAAAATGCTTTACCAGCATTATGATGGCATGTTATGGATTCTTCAAAACTGTCATAGAAGAATTAATCTTCTTGTATATTAATCTAATACCTGTCAAGACAGACACTAATTTTGTAGAACAGTTATATCTAAATACACATTTAATATATATGTATATACACACATATGTACACACATATATAGTGTGTGAATGTGTTTATATTATACATATATATAAATATATGTATAATAGTGGTGATTTTTATTATCTATTGATAATAAGATCTTATATAAGAAACACACAATAGCATTTACTACCCACAATCTCATTTTCAATAGATAAGACCAAATTACTCAAGTAAATTTCAGTTAGGTACTTTTTCATTAGAATTTGCATGTGAAGAAAGTATCTATGTTTATATATTTTTTGGAATAAGAAAGTTTTTTACAGAAAACATACACCATACTTTCTTTTTCCCATTGATAGCATGAATATGGAATTAATATTTAAATTTTAAAGTACAAATGTCTTTAAGGCCAACTAAATTAAATTTTTGGAAATGACTGTTGAGTTATGACAATGTCTTTCTGAAAGCTCTGGCAGTCAGACTCACAAATTTTCTTTTAAAGATGATTTATGTTTAGAGTCTAATGTTTAAATTAAGGAAAAAAAGTGACAATTTTCATGGGCTAGTGACAGTGAAAGTAATCATAGTTCGTTATCATTTGCCAAGATAATACAGATAATATAAGAAATACACAGATAAGAAAACTAATACACTGAACATTTTCATTATTATCCATGTTTTGACATTTTCAAGCAATAGAAAATAAATGAAAATAGAAATCTGTGGTGTTCTTCACCATAATGATAAGTTAGGAAATAATAATAAAAGTTTTTCAGATCTCCTTTCTGGTGTTTTTATAACAATACTCAGCTATTACCTAGTGGCTTTTCATCAGTACTCTTCAAACAATTTTTCAAAGCAGATAAACTTTAAAATTTGGAAAAAATCCCACTAAAATATGTTTTCATCTGGTTTCACATAAGAAGGAGAAAAAAAGCAATTTGATTTCCACCATGTTTCCCAGAGATCAGGTAGGTTTCTCATTGGAAGTGAAAACTGCACCTGAGTTTTATATGTTTCAGTGTTTTGTGTTGGCACAGCCATTTCAACTGCTGTAAAAAACTGTTTGAGGAGGTATTTGTAATTAAAATTGCTGTTCTTTCAACAAGATTATATGGAAATAGTCTGCTTTTGAATCACAGAATCATCTAGGTTGGAAGAGACCTCCAAGATCACCTAGTCCAACCTCTGACCTAACACCAAGTCCTCCACTAAACAATATCACTAAGCTCTACATCTAAATGTCTTTTAAAGACCTCCAGGGATGGTGACTTAACCAATTCCCTGGGCAGCCCATTCCAACGTCTATCAACCCTTTCAGCAAAGAATTTTTTCCTAATATCCAACCTAAACCTCCCCTGGCACAACTTTAGCCCATTCCCTCTCATCCTATTACCAGACATTTTTGAAGTAATCAATATAATCAATTATAAACAATATAAGCAATACAAATCAACACAATTAAGTTGCAGTTTACATTTAGAAGTATTCTCTGACTGCTGGTAACAGTGTTTAATGTAGGCAAAGATAAAGGGGCATGCCCAGATCACAAAACTGCTTAGAGAGGATAAAGAAATGTCACTATCAAGTCTCACAAGAAAGAGGGGAATGAAATAAATTTTAAAATTACCTCAGTTCTTAGATGTTCATGTATCTTCCAGTGCATGGACAGACCTAAAGGAAGGGTTATCCTGCAATTTGTGAAATGCTGTTTCCTTATTTAACATTGGAATATTATAATATTCCATGTCAGAAAGCCAAAAGGTGAAAAGACAAAACCAAAGCCATTCAATAAGCTTCTGACCTTCTGGCAGAAGCTTTTCACTGGACAGTCTGATAGCTGAAGAGATTATCAAGCAAAGAGAAAAAAAGAAAAAAAAAAAAAAGAAAAAAAAAAAAAAGATGTCTTTAAGGGAAGGATTTTCAATGTATAAAAGATTTTGTGTGTGTGTGATATGGGTGCAGTATGCAGAGTTTGATGATGCCCAGCAATGACCTCTTAACCTAAGATATATGAGATTGTCCCTTATACTTGTCCTAACGGAGTAAAGGAATTTATTTCCACAGAGCTCTTACATTGCAGAAAAGAGAGGTATTAATGGTGGTGGTTTCAGTGCTGACTCTGTGCTTCAAATAGGAACTGAACTGAAATCTCCATATTCATTTTACAAAGGTCAGCGAACAGATAGCATTGCAATACATGCCTTTTGAGCCTCAGGGATCTGATTCAATGTTGTATCATTTTAAGTTTATGTCAGTTTCTAACTTCTCTGAACTCAAGCCAACACTGAAATCAGTGGAGTTAGAAATGGCATAAAGCCTGAAGAAAGTAGGGGGTGAGTCATGCCTTTTTATTCTCAAATATAAGAGCTGAGTGTTTTCTGTGGTTTCAGCACGAAGCCAGAATAAATGGGGAGATCTGGAGTGGGTTGTGATGATTGTCTGAACCTGTAGCTCAGTACGCTTGAATCCATACAAACAAAACCAAAATATGGTATATGCACACATCCCATTTAACAAAACCTGCTGACTTTCACACAGCTTCAGTCGCAAAGTCACATTCATTTGACACTTTTTCCTTGACAAATTGTTTGCAAAAGTCTGCAAGTAGTCAGACAGAGAGCATTTGCAGGGAAGAACATCCCCACAGAAAGAGTGAGATTGGAACAGATTTGCTGGCACTAAAAACAAGTAAAAAGAAAAAAAAATGCAAACAAAATACCCTTAAAACAAACAAAAAATATTCTCTTCACCTATCTGTGATTTTACAAATTGATCGGACAGCTGCCCACCTTCAAGCCTGGACTCCTTCTGTAGACTGTTGTCATTCTGAATTAGCAGTAAAATCTCCAGACTCTATGCATTGAATTCATACATTCAGGGATGTGTAGTCAAGCATGCCATGTCTTTGCAATACAGCCCACAGGTATTGTTCCCTTATCAGTCATACAGGTAGTGATTTAAGGGCTGAACACCATTAAGTACCGAGTCAATATTCCCCCTATGAGTATTGCAATAGTACTGTATTACTCGGAGAGTGATGGAAGTACAAGCCTTTTTTTATGCCTCTGACATATAGCTAGGTCTTGGCCCTAAGGAGGTGCAGTAAAAGAGTGGAAGTGTTGGCATGATATACCATACATTCAACCAATTTGTGAACACTAAATGTGTTTTAAACTTTGTGCACTACTCCTAACCATTGCTGTAAATCTGGATCAATAAAGGTAGAAACCTTCAATGTCTTTGGGGGAAAACAAACAAACAAACAAACAAACTCTTTTTTTTTTTTTTTAACATTTCTAGGTGGAAACTTACTTTTCTTCTCTCTTCATTCACCCAATTCACACAGAGTCAATTTCAATTAAAAAATAACTTACATGAAATTAATCTTCACTTTCCAGTTTATCTTTAATTAGTAAGTTAGACTTCGTCTATTATCAGCTGTGAAATATTTTATAGGTGTATTTTTACCATAGGTCTGTTTCACATCAATACTGCTGTCACTGTTGGTTAAAGGCAGAAACTGAGGAGCAAATCTTTCCTGAAGCCATTGAAAAAGGGCAGAGATGGTTTGAGAATCCAGAACTGCCAAAACAGAGCCCTATATTTTCCTTTTTGAAAACCAGTGCAATGCACTCCAAATAGTTTAGTCCAGCAATACTACCAAGAAAATAATTTGAAAGATGTGAAGGCTGTTGGTACATCTGAATATCATCTCAGATAAAGAACTTGCTCATATGAGAAATTTTTACTCATGGAAGTATCTTCTATTGGAAGACAATAGCATTAAAGAAGTAGTGTTTTGGGGTGCAAAAGTATATTGAGCTGGCAAATGTAGAAATGCATGAACAGTTATTTGCTTTTATAGTGGTGGTTTAATCAACAGCTAAAAGTCTTATAAATATAACTCTTATAAATATTTATTTATTTATTTATGGTACTAATTCTCTGATATAATTTACCCAAACTAGTGATCATAACGTAAACTATAGATCATGGATTTAAATACCCTGATAAGTACCAAAATTGAGCTCCTACATTCCCTAAAGTTATTCAAGAGAGAGAAGCCATAAGGTGAATACTGCAATACAGAGCACATATGATTTGCTAATGTGAAAGAGTAGAATGACCAAGATGAAAAACTATCTTGGAAAGAGAAATCTATTCTCACGTATGCAAAAATTAAGATATAATGCTAAAGCAAAATGGTTATTTAAATGAACTCTTGATATAAGGACTTTCAAATTGAATAGGAAGAAATACAAGGTGTACCCCTACACTAAGAAAAAGAGAATTGGCAAAAAGCCACGAGGGCAGGAGGATGCCAGAAGCCTTGTAGTTGTATGGATTGTATGGATTGTGTGTTTGTTTTGTAGGAAGTCATGAAAAGTTGAGGACAGATGTTTTTTAATGTTTCCCTTCTCAGCAGTCTATGCAGAGGAGGTTTCTTCTTCTTCTTGAAGAAGACAGAGGAGACAGAGATCATCCTGATCTATGAAGGACTTTGGCTGGCATCAGAGGATAAATACAACACACAGGGAAGGAAAGTACTTGAGAATAAATTATACTGCTTTTCTTTTTCTTTTTGTTGTTGTTGTTTTGTTCTGTTTTGTTTTATCTTGTGCTGTGTGTTGTTGCTTTTGTTATTGTTTTGTTTGTTTGTTTGTTTTCTCAGATGTTTTCCTATTTTGTCCCAGATCACCCAGAAACACACAGATATGTGTCTGGAAGGGCTAAAAATCGTGCAAGTTTCTTGTTGATTTAAACATACTACTCTTGTCCTGCCTTTCAAGGAGGCAGAAAAGAGATTTTTTTTTCTCTTTGCTGAACTAACCTCAGGGGTCTCTAGGATGGCAGTGGTCTATAAGCAACATTGGTCTATGAATAAGTACTGTAAAAATCTTAAATGTGGCTCCAGACAGACCAAAGACCAGGGTTATTCTCTTTATTTTGTGCATATTTGAAGAATACTCTTAATGACATTTCCAGCATATCGATGTCAAAATTGCCACCATAAAATAAGCCTCTTAGTCAACATAGAAAAAAAGAAAAAATGTTGTGTGATTCTTAGCTGTTTGTTCACTTGTGTTTTAAACTACTATAATCCTCACTTTATTTCTCCGAGTTTACTTTAATTTTTCTTTCTCCTCATCATATGCCAAATCTCTTCTGCCCTGCTGCTTCTAGTTCCCAAAGTGCTGTGAGCATTCAAACTGTCTGCAACACTTTCTATGTGAATACAGAACAAAAAAAAATGCCAATTTGTGCATTCATTCTAATGTTTAGCTTTTCCAATATTTTTTTCAGATAAAGGTTTGTTTACTCACAGTATCTGTAAAAGCAAGTAGAGCTGAAAATGTTCACTGAATGAATTTTTCAGTTTTGTTCCAATTCTTATGTTGTGTTTATATATATATTAATAATATTTATTTATTTTCCTTTTTAACTCCTCATTTACCTTTTCAACTCCCCATCTACAGTGCTGTGCAGAATTTTTTGTGAAATAACAAATTCCTCCATGTAACTGAAGTCAAATGAACTCTGTCATGCACGATGTTACAAGTAGGGATGATTTAGAAATAGAATTTCCTGCCTTAGCCTGAAACTTGTGGGTATATAATAAAACCTGGCATCTTCCTCTCATTACCAGGTTAATGAAATTGAATGAGTAAACTACAGAAACAGGCCAGGGAGAAAAAACAATCATTGTGCTTGGTGGTCATGACCTTGCAAAAACACTGCATGTCCTCATCTCTGGGAGAAATCAAAGTTCAGCAAGAAGAAATTGTCACAAATGCAGGGTCATGATGGAGAAACAAGTTTTATCACTTGAATTCCTGGGTTTAGGATGACATGGTTATGACACCTCACACTAGAACATGTATCAGTCATTCCTCCTCAGCAAAGAAAAAGCTGCAGGTTCCCTAGGGCAAAAGACATAAAATCATGTATCGCAGCATAGAAATGATATTTCACCCCATCTTTAGGAATGATTTCACCAAGAAGCTTCTCTAAACACCACAGTACAAATTTAGCAGCAAACCACAATGATGAATTGCAGCCCAATACATACTGAAATTCAACCATAATGTTTTGAATGACTGCTAGGTTTTTCTCCAAGAGAAAAACATAAACAAATCATGTGTATATATATATATTTGGCTATGCAAGTAGTTCCCATGCAGATGAAACTTTTTCTTTACCAAAACACAAGATATCACCAACAAATCTTTAAGATTGTACTATAAAATAACTGCTCTTTGTGGCTGTGAAAATGAGAAAACTATACTTTATAATCCAGTTCTTTTAGTGTAGTATTGATAGCTCTCTTTCATTTATCTGAAGTCTTAGTGATTCAGTCTTATTTAAACGTATTAAGATACGTTTAAAGATACGTATCTAGATAGTGAGATTATGTTTACTCCATCTCTGTTTGGACAGGTACTCCTTTTTCAAGGGAGGCTTTATTATTTTCACCACAAAGGAGAAAGCACATGCCAACAAAGATTACAGGACTGTATCCGAAATATTATTTTATGCATTCTTAGTTAGTGGGTAGTGCAGTAACTCATCTGTGCTGACAGGTATTTTCTGCTGCCTGTAGCAACTGCATTAACACGTTCACTCATACTGTAATAGGAAAAACTGCTAAACACAGAATTATGATTATGAATTAAAATGAATACAGGCTTCTGGTTTCAGTTCCATTCTGCAAAGTCAAGCTGTGTTTTCATCTAGATTTTGTTCTGAATTCCTCTCTGCCTACATCATCAAGAATATAGAAAATGCAACAGTTTCTTGATGGGAAGATTATAAAGAACAATGGCAATTTCAAGAAAGCAACACCTATTCTGTGCTAAAGCTGCATAAGACCTGAGTAACAACCCATGATTACAATAGTACAATGAATACTGACTATGCAAATTAATATCCACCATATTAAATTCTATCCATCATAACATTAAATTCTATCAGGATTTAACTGCAAGTAGTGAGGAAATGTAACTTTAGGAAAGAGAAAGAACTGTACTAAACAGGTGAATTTAGTACTCAATTAAATACATGGTGGTGTAAAGATCAGTATGTAAGTCTCAAATAATACAGAGCTGTATATTTATTTCTCTTCCCCCATTTCTCCAATTCTTAGAGATGGAGCAAAGGGGTTTCAGAAGGTGATATTTATGTTTTCCACAGCTCTGACAAGCACCAAAATTGGTGGTATTCCTGTGATATCATTAATTGTAAGATGGGAGATGGGGATATATTCTTCGCAGGAAAAAGAATTTTATTTTATCCCAGAAAAGAAATATGGACAAACTTTAACTGAGAGAACTAGACAACTAAATAGACAGTCTCTCCTAGATTTTTTTCCTTGTTTATATTTTTTTTTCTTTCAGCCAAGAACTGATTTTGTTTGGTTGATTTTTTGTTACCTCCTGCATAGCTGTGAATCACTGAAGATTTCTGTTTAGATTTTTAGTTCATTTCATTTTTTTTTTTAATTATTCTTATTTTTTTAATCACAAGGCTTCTATAGAGTGAGATGTTTCTTCAAAAATTATATATGGAAGTGAGAGTGAAGTGAGATTTTTTTTTTTTCTTCCCTATAGGATATATTTAACACATTGCATAGGACATGGAAGAAAAAGTAAACTATTGGATGAGAATATGAAAGTCCAGGTGTACCAGGTGGCAGATAAGTACTGCACATACACTCCAGTAACATTGAGAAAAGCAAAAATGCTACTTTTTTCACTCTTGTTTTACCTTAGTTGTTAATACATCAAAAGTAAAATAAAATAAAATAAAATAAAATAAAATAAAATAAAATAAAATAAAATAAAATAAAATGTGAAAATAGGTAAAACAATATTTAGTATATAACTGCAGAACACAGTGTACTTGTTTTTACAGCTCCGTTAAGAGATAATATTACCAATATACCTTAAACTTCTAGGTAAACTATCCAATTTTTTATTTTTTTATTTTTTTTTTATTGACAAGAACAGATACTCCTGACAGATTTCTAAGATCTATCTCTCTCTGTAACTGACACTGAAGTTTAGCACAGATTTTATTGTTTTGTTCAGCAATGTCCTCTTCTGACTTTGAATGGTGACAGGAAACAATGAGAAAGACAAAGAAAATTAACCAGACTTTCTGAAATCAAAAACTAAAGAAAAAGACAAAGCTAAAGACTAAGGTAAATAAAAAGTCTTATTTACATCATTAATGTTCTTTTTAATATATATAGGTTTAGTTCTAAGTTGAGACATACTCAAAATTTTCAAATTTTCAAAAATAGTTTTGGTAAAATGAAATCAGTTCAGTGTTATTGTTTGGTTTGTATATTTGTTTGTTTGTTGTGGAAAGGAAAAAGTAGCAGACTGTCTGACACATAGAGATTCCATGACTAACTTATGTAGTGTCCTCTAGAGTTAGAGGTTTTCCCCAAAAAACTGAAATACCCTAGAAATCAGACTGCCATATCACTTCCCTGTACAGTTTCCTGATCAGAAACTGACAGATATATATATATACATAAATACTTGCATACTTGAAATGACCTTTGAAAAATAATTCTTTAAAATTTAAGCTGTTGAGTAGAGAAAACTTGCTATTTTGGAAAACATCAGTTTAAATAAATACTTCAATAAAACATTACCTTTATATCAAATCATCATTTTCTGATGTACATACAGAGCATAATGTTCTGGATAAGCTTTGTGGCCCCTAACTGAAGTTGTTCTGTTTTATCCTTACTTTCAAGGTCCAAAATAAGGTGCAGGAAAAAATAAGGTGCAGGAAAAAAAAAAAAAAAAAAAAAAAAAAAAAAAAAAAAAAGTGAATTAGCTGAAGTCTGATGAAAGATATGTAACAGTCTACTAGATAAACAGATATTTGTATTTAGATGATAAATGTGTTCTTTGGAACATTTAGATGACATCTTCTCATGATAACACGCACAAAAACTCTGCCATAAAAATGGACTTGGCATATGTGGGTATTTCTACGTTTATACACAGTACCTAATGGCAAACTCACGCACAATACTTTGTTCAGTTTACATCTTAGCAAATATGTTGTTTGCCCTATTTGAAACTAAAGATCTGTAGAAAATCTCTGTGCAGAACCAAAATTTCCAGTTTCATCACCAAGGATTTATTTCTTTCCCTTCTCAATTGCTCTCTGATGTCTGCTGTGTAAAAGGCCTCAGTCAAAAACAGAATGCAGAAAATAAAATTATCTGAGCACCTAAATAACTTGTTAATACAAATAATCCGGTCCATTTTAAGACATGAGGTCAAGATCCCTATTTGTAGTGTTTTGCCATTTTATTGATGTGGCAGGATGCACCCCAATAGTATTTTGTCATGGTTTGCTTTCTATTTCTCCAAAGAACAATAATTCTTGGGCTGTCAGATGCACCAACTATCTCAGTGCATGTTGCGCGTTTCATAGAGCAGAGTTAAATTTTCTCTGTCAATATAGCAATTCTGCAAGGAAAAAAATGTGCTATAAATTGTTGTTGAAGAAATGACAACAAAAAAAGTAGGTCAGTGTGAGGTTGCTTTAAAGAAATACTTTAAAATTAAAATGATCCTGACTAGTTAAATCACTACTTGTATATAATATGATTTAACTTTAAGATATTTTCCATATGCTGTTACATACCAGGTCTCGAGGATTATTTTTTTTTCTTCCAAAGTGCATCCATTTCTCAAAGTATAATACTACTTCAGGCAGAAAAGGGATGATTTTAAACATTATCCCATGACAAGATCATAGGCTATGGCAATAAAGTCTCCAGGGTCTTGCAGATTTTGGAAAACATTTTAGAAAAACAACTCTTCTGACAATACCCAAAATTTTCAGAAGTCTTTCAGATTGCCAAAACAATGAAAAGACTAAAATAATATAAAATATATCAGGCATTTCAACTTTACATTCATTTAGTGCAAGAGTCAAAAAAGTTTTGAAAAATCAAATCAACTTCAGTAACATTAAAATTTGTGTCCTGGTTTCAGTTAGCACAGAATTAATTTTCTTCCTAGTAGCTGGTGGAATGCTGTGTTTTGGCTTAGGATGAGAAGAGTGCTGATAACACCCCGATGCTTTAATTGTTGCAGAGCAGTGCTTATACTAAGCCAAGGACATCTCAGCCTTTTGCTCTGTCCTGCCAACGGGCAGGCTGGGGGTGCAGTAAGAGCTGGGAGGGGACAGACCCAGGACAGGTGACCCAAACTAGCCAAAGGGGTATTCCATACCATCTGACGTCATGCTAAACAATATATAGGGGTGGCTAGCCGGGGGGAGGGGGCCGGACTGCTCGGGGTTAGGCTGGGCATCGGTCAGCGAGTGGTGAGCAATTGCATTGTGCATCACTTGTTTGTACATACTATTATTACTTTCCTATTATCATAATTGTATTATTATTGTTATTATTTTTATTATTATTTTGTTATTATTATTTTCCTGTCTTATTAAACTGTCTTTATCTCAACTCACGGGCTTCACTTTCCATTTCTCTCCCCCGTCCCGGAGAGGGAGGGGGGAGGGTGAGCGAACGGCTGCGTGGTGTTTAGCTGCCGGCCGGGTTAAACCACAACAGCCTTTTTGGCGCCCAACGTGGGGCCCGAAAGGTTGAGATAACGGCAGATCTGACCAGAGTGTGTTAAACTAAAATTGGTGTAAGGATTAGACCTGCTTAATAGTCACTTGTCATAATGCTGATTGCTTTAATCTCAACTTTGCTGCGCCTGTTTTCCAAATTGAGTATTATAGTACATTATTTTCCGTATTTACTCTCTGTCGTGTTGTTTATCCTCTCCGGGCCCTGGTTTCAGATCATTATGGTGCTGTGTGTTGTAGCAATGGCTTATGAGACGATGAAATATGTGGTCATGTCTCTAACTTGTTATTTGTATTCAGTAACATCGTCGACTCTGTACTTTGGAAACTGTATCTTGGAAACTATTAGCAATTATACCTATTGTTTTTTTCCATTAAGGAGTCAATCTGTGGAGGGGAAAGGGGAGGATATTTTTCCTTACTTGCTTACTCTCCCTTTCTCCTTCACCACCCCTGTATCCTCCTGGGTCACTCTGCCTTCCTCCTTCACCACCCTCTTATCCCCTGAGCTTGTCACAATAGCTCTCCAAGATATTGAATATTTCTGGAATACTCAGAGTACCATAGTCTTGTTGTTCTGCCTCATGAATGCACTTCAGGTTCTGCTTAAAGTTAAACAACTACTTGGGAAGCTCTTCTGGAGATCTGCCCGGGGGCAGGATAGTTGTGGGTGGCAGGGAGTATGGGCGGATATGGGCAGGCATCTAGAGCAGTTGGCACCCCCAGTGTGTTGGAAATTCACCCCTGAACAATGGCAAAATCCTCAAAAACTGGCAGAATGCTTGAAAAAAAGGTGTCATGATTCTGGCAGTTCTAAAGTAACACAAATCATTGTAACGTGCTGGGGCCTGGCTCATGCCTATCGAGCTGCCATTGATACTGCTATCAACTTAGTGACAGACCCTGCGGCCACTCCAAGCCCTGTGACAGATCCAACGGCCACTGTGACCCCTACGGTGGACTCGGCAGCCGCTCCAGATCCGGTTCCTGCAGCCGCTCCAGATCCGGTTCCTGCAGCCGCCCCAGCTCCAGCTCCTGCAGCCGCCCCAGCTCCAGCTCCTGCAGCCGCTCCAGTTCCAGCTCCTGCAGCCGCTCCAGTCCCAGCTCCTGCAGCCGCTCCAGTCCCAGCTCCTGCAGCCGCTCCAGATCCGGTTCCTGCAGCCGCCCCAGCTCCAGCTCCTGCAGCCGCTCCAGTCCCAGCTCCTGCAGCCGCTCCAGTCCCAGCTCCTGCAGCCGCTCCAGTTCCAGCTCCTGCAGCCGCTCCAGTTCCAGCTCCTGCAGCCGCTCCAGCTCCAGCTCCTGCAGCCGCTCCAGCTCCAGTTCCTGCAGCCGCTCCAGCTCCAGCTCCTGCAGCCGCTCCAGTCCCAGTTCCTGCAGTCGCTCCAGTTTCAGCTCCGGCCGCTACTCCAGTCCCAGTTCCTGCAACTGCTCCAGCTCCAGCTCCAGCTCCTGTAGCCGCTCCAGCTCCAGCTCCTACTGCTGCTCCAGTCCCAGCTCCTGCAACTGCTCCAGCTCCAGCTCCAGCTCCTGTAGCCGCTACAGCTCCGGTTCCTGCAACTGCTCCAGCTCCTGCAGCCGCTCCAGCTCCTGTGGCCGTGTCAGAGAAACGAGCTGTAGCAGTGCAAGTTGACCCTGCAGAGGGTATTCCAATCCCTGTGGCAGACCCTGTAACAAAGTCAGAGAAACGAGCAGTAGCAGTGCAAGCTGCCCCTGTAGAGAAGGTGAAAATATGGTACAGAAATTCAAGTCGTTTAGAACGCAGAGAGTCTTCTGCCAATCCAGGTAAGGCTTCTGCCAAAACTAAGTATAGAGATGACGAAGATGATGACGACGCTGGGCCATCAAGGATTCAGGAGGAGGAAGATGAGGATGCCGAAAGAGCAACAGTAACTACGCGAAGCCTAAACGAGCGCGAGCTACGAGATGTGCGAAAAGATTTTGGTCGCTGTATAGGTGAGCAGCTTGTCACCTGGCTGCTCCGGTGCTGGGACTCTGGAGCCAATTGTGTGGAATTAGACGGCAGGGAAGCCAGACGGTTGGGATCCCTTGCTCGAGACGCCGGCATTGACAAAGCAATTGCAGATGGAGCACGACCCACCAGCCTCTGGAGGCGTCTCCTCTCAGCTGTGAGGGAAAGGTATCCCTTCAAGGAAGATATTTTATGTGTACCAGGCAAGATGGACGTCGTCAAATCCCAATGGATGTGATCAACAAAATAACAGCTATGTCTCCACCAACTAACAAAAAAGAAACACAGACTTTCCTAGGTGTTGTGGGGTTTTGGAGAATGCACATCCCAAATTACAGTCTGATTGTAAACCCGCTCTACCAAGTAACCCGTAAGAAGAATGAGTTTGAATGGGGCCCTGAACAACGACAAGCCTTTGAACAAATCAAGCAGGAAATAGTCCATGCAGTAGCCCTTGGGCCAGTTCGAACAGGACCAGATGTAAAGAATGTGCTCTACACTGCAGCCGGGGAGAACGGCCCCACCTGGAGCCTCTGGCAGAAAGAACCTGGGGAAACTCGAGGTCGGCCCCTGGGGTTTTGGAGTCGGGGATACAGAGGATCTGAGGCCCGCTATACTCCAACTGAAAAGGAGATATTGGCAGCATATGAAGGAGTTCGATCTGCTTCGGAGGTGGTCGGTACTGAAGCGCAACTCCTCCTAGCACCCCGATTGCCAGTACTAGGCTGGATGTTCAAGGGAAGGGTCCCCTCTACGCATCATGCAACTGATGCTACATGGAGCAAGTGGGTTGCATTGATTACTCAGCGGGCTCGAATAGGAAACCCCAGTCGCCCAGGAATATTGGAAGTGATCATGGACTGGCCAGAAGGCAAATACTTTGGGATATCATCAGAGGAGGAGGTGGGTCGTGCTGAAGAAGCCCCACTGTACAACCAGTTGCCAGAGAATGAAAAGAAATATGCCCTGTTCACTGATGGGTCCTGTCGTATTGTGGGGAAGCATCGGAGATGGAAGGCTGCTGTATGGAGTCCTACGCGACGAGTTGCAGAAGCTGCTGAGGGAGAAGGTGAATCGAGTCAGTTTGCAGAAGTGAAAGCCATTCAGCTGGCTTTAGACATTGCTGAACGAGAAAAATGGCCAGTTCTCTATCTCTATACCGATTCATGGATGGTAGCAAATGCCCTGTGGGGATGGTTACAGCAATGGAAGCAAAACAACTGGCAGCGTAGGGGCAAACCCATCTGGGCTGCTGCATTGTGGCAAGATATTGCTGCTCGGGTAGAGAACCTGGCTGTGAAAGTACGCCACGTAGATGCTCATGTGCCCAAAAATCGGGCTACTGAAGAACATCAAAACAACCAGCAGGTGGATCAGGCTGCTAAGATTGAAGTAGCTCAGGTGGACTTGGATTGGCAGCATAAAGGTGAATTATTTATAGCCCGATGGGCCCATGACACCTCAGGCCATCAAGGTAGAGATGCAACATACAGATGGGCTCGTGATCGAGGGGTGGACTTGACCATGGATGCTATAGCACAGGTTATTCATGACTGTGAAACATGTGCTGCAATCAAGCAAGCCAAACGGTCAAAGCCTCTTTGGTATGGAGGACGATGGCTGAAATATAAATATGGAGAGGCCTGGCAGATTGATTACATCACACTCCCTCAAACTCGCAATGGCAAGCGCCACGTACTTACAATGGTGGAAGCAACCACCGGATGGCTGGAAACATATCCTGTGCCTCATGCCACCGCCCGGAACACCATCCTGGGCCTTGAAAAGCAAGTCCTATGGCGACATGGCACCCCAGAAAGAATAGAATCAGACAATGGGACTCACTTCCGAAACAACCTTATAGACACTTGGGCCAAAGAACATGGTATTGAATGGGTGTATCACATCCCCTATCATGCACCAGCCTCCGGGAAAGTTGAACGATACAATGGCCTGTTAAAGACTACCTTGAAAGCAATGGGCGCTGGGACGTTCAAAAACTGGGATACGCATTTAGCAAAGGCCACTTGGTTAGTCAATACTAGGGGATCTACCAACCGAGCTGGACCTGCCCAATCAAACCTGTTACGTACTGTAGATGGGGATAAAGTTCCTGTAGTGCATGTAAAAAATATGCTGGGTAAAACAGTCTGGGCTACTCCTGCCTCAGGAAAAGGCAAACCTATTCGTGGAATTGTTTTCGCTCAGGGACCTGGATACACTTGGTGGGTGATGCAAAAGAACGGAGAGGTCCGGTGTGTACCTCAAGGAGATTTAATACTGGGTGAGAATAGCCCATGAACTGAATTGTACCATGTTAAATAGTATATTATACTGTATGTTATCACTACCATGATTACTATAGGTGACTAATTAGAATGTATGGAAAAGAGTGTAACCTGAGCATGACATAAATGGTATGGAATAAGGGGTGGATAGATGTCCTGGTTTCAGTTAGCACAGAATTAATTTTCTTCCTAGTAGCTGGTGGAATGCTGTGTTTTGGCTTAGGATGAGAAGAGTGCTGATAACACCCCGATGCTTTAATTGTTGCAGAGCAGTGCTTATACTAAGCCAAGGACATCTCAGCCTTTTGCTCTGTCCTGCCAACGGGCAGGCTGGGGGTGCAGTAAGAGCTGGGAGGGGACAGACCCAGGACAGGTGACCCAAACTAGCCAAAGGGGTATTCCATACCATCTGACGTCATGCTAAACAATATATAGGGGTGGCTAGCCGGGGGGAGGGGGCCGGACTGCTCGGGGTTAGGCTGGGCATCGGTCAGCGAGTGGTGAGCAATTGCATTGTGCATCACTTGTTTGTACATACTATTATTACTTTCCTATTATCATAATTGTATTATTATTGTTATTATTTTTATTATTATTTTGTTATTATTATTTTCCTGTCTTATTAAACTGTCTTTATCTCAACTCACGGGCTTCACTTTCCATTTCTCTCCCCCGTCCCGGAGAGGGAGGGGGGAGGGTGAGCGAACGGCTGCGTGGTGTTTAGCTGCCGGCCGGGTTAAACCACAACATTTGACTTATAGAATTATGGATGATCAGTATTAAGAGCAAAAGATTTCTGAGAGAAGAGACCTCTTTGATCTAGCAGACAAAACTGTAATGAGTTGTCATGGCTGGAAGCTGAAGGTAGACATGTTCAGAACAGAAATAAGGGAAACATTTTTAATTAACCATTAGGACATTAGACTTACTAGCAGAGTGGATTTTTCATCACTTGACATTTTGGAATTGGTCATTTCCTAAAAGAAACACATTAACACACTTATAGATTGCTATGAGCCAGACACAGGAATCAGCCTGGTGGGGAGGAAAAAAATGGTCAGACGTGGAGTGTCTGTTGGAGTGGTTTTGTCTGGGGTAGAGTTAATTTTCTTTGTAGAGGCTCACAAAGTTCTGTGCTTTGGATTTTTTATGAAAATAGTTCCGACAACATACTGATGTTTTTAGCTGTTGCAGAGCAGTGCTACACAGAGCCAAGCGCTTTTCATCTCCTCGTGCTACTCTGTCAGTGAGCGGGTTGGGGGTGCACAAGAATCTGAGAGAGCATATAGCCAGGAGCTGACCCCAGCTGGCCAAAGGGATAGCCCATATCTTGTGGTGTCACGCTCAAGGTGGGATAAAGGAGAAGGAAGGAGGGGATGCTGGGAGTGATGGTGTTTGTCCTCCCCCCAAAAAAATGTTACACATGATGAGCCATGCTATTCTGGAAGTAGCTGAACACCTGCTTGCCAATAGTAATTAATTCCTTATTTTTCATTGCCTGCATGCATCTTTTTATTTACCTAGTAAGCTGTCTTTGTGTCAACCCATGAGTTCTCGCACTTTTACCTTTCCGATTCTCTCCCCCATCCCATTGAAGGAGAGTGAGTGAGCAGCTGAGGGGTGCTGACCTGTCTGCTGGGGTTAAACCACAACAGTCTTTTCAAGATCTGTTTGTAGATAGAGTATCTTAGTACTTATCAAATGCATTTATGTTTCTTTGTATATTTTACTTATAGGGATAAGAATAACTGCACATTTTGCATTGCACTTTTTCTCTGTAGCTAATACAGCAACAGAGGCAGGGTTAATTCTATTTGAGATATTTCATAATCAGTAGTTACATGAAGTTGTGGTAAGAGATACACTTGCCTGTAGGAACAATGTGCAGTGCCAACAGAAATAACAACTTATATTTTGTACTCTTGATGATGATGCACAAACCTGAGATGAGCTAATTTTTGCCTCTAGGAGAGGGTAACTAGGTTATAGGACAGGTTTCAGAGGTAGGAACATTAGTGAATATCATAAATGTCATCTGCAGCAATTAAAGTTAAGGACTGTGGATATCATTCCAGCAGAAGCACTTTGAAAATTTGGATTCTCTTCTCAAAGAACAGTTAACTGGTGAAATTCTCTTCCTCAGAAGGCCTCTGCTCATCTTCCTGTGGCACAATTGAATAATCTCAAGATGAAGCATTTTAATTTCAAGTCTATGAAGTTATGTACAAAAGAAGATTAATATGAAACAAATAAAATATTTATTTTGATGTTTATTCCTTCTTACATTATCTTGGAGAAATATTACACATCTTACATTATCTTGGAGAATCTTACATTATCTTGTAAGATAATTTAGGGAACACTGAAAACTATCCAAGTTTTCAGTGTTCCCTAAATTAGACAAAAACAGATTAGAAACTGCTATATTTGGGAAGGATTTTTTGTTGTTGCTTGCTTTGTTTCTTAGCTGCCACTGTAAAATGTTATTGAACCAGAAAACCACATCAGAGAACCACAAGCTTAAACTGTTTTCTCTTTAAACATTTCAGTTAATGTTTCTTGGAGTGGGATAAAACTTAGTCTGCCAGTCCAAGTTGAGCAGGATTAGACTGATGCCTCTATTCTTTCTGATAAGACGTGACTTCAATTCACATATTCAATTTATTTTAATAAAAATATTTTGTTAAAGTATTATTTACTACTCTGACTCAGTATGGATTTATAAACTCATAAAAGAAGCCTTTACATATATACCTCTGATATTTATCCTTGGATTTCTGCCAGAGAATGAGCAGAGTATGACTTGAACAATGAGTTTAGATTATGCAGTACTTATTGCTTTTCTATTTTATCTCTTTCATACAAAAGACAGAAGCTTTCATCTGTTATAATGTACAATACTGTTTACTTGACATGATAGGATTACTGCCTTAGTAGATTTCTTCCTTACCCATCTTGCCATCTTGTCATTTCTGCTTTTGAAACTCCCTTTATGCATCTACACTTTTTTTTTTTTCTTTTTTTGTGTTAATAGAACACAAATATTTTACTATTTTCTTGACGTCCCATGCTCTACTAACATTTTAAGAATGTCACACTCCATTTAAGTGTCAGGATGAAGACATCTAGTGTAATCTCTTCTTCCTGTAAGTGCTTCTGACTTCTTTTTTGTCTGCATAATTCTGTCTTGCAAGAAGCCTTTTGCAAACTAATGTTCTTAAGAACACTATAGATGAAAACAGCTCACCTATGGCATTATAAAGAAATGAAACTGGCAGTTGGTGAATAGCTGGTGAAGCAAGATATTAGAAAGAAAAAGAAGTAATCCAACTACAGTGAAGCAGCCTAAAAGCTCATAGTTGAAACGTAGGATAATAAATTAAAAATGAACAGTATGTATTTCTTCTAAGCAAGCTAAATTCTGGGTAGAGCTACTAGATTGACAGTTCTGAAGAAGTTGTCTCTGAAAGGGGCACTAAACTAAAGAAGTGGAAGTTCTTCTCCATCATGGGGCATTGTATCTGGTCTAGATACCTGCAAAGCATGCAGGTATCTAGGTAGGTAGGTATTCTATGTGTATTCAGTCTTTCTACTGATGATTTTGATCTCTCAGACATGGATCTGGAATGATCTAGTCATTTTGTCAAACGTCACCTTCAGGATGTAATTGGTGATGGTTATTTACATCCTGCTGTGTAGATTTTTATCTCTTCGGGTATGCTAAACTTTTGTACAGGTACACAGAAATGAGAAAAAGGTGATGGTAATTATTAAATAACAACATATTACTTATTTAGGAAGAGGCCTGGAGAATAGCTTCTCAGTGTGATTAAAATGTGTGGGGATTATGTTAGAAAAACAGTCTTGACTTTATTATTTTTTCTTGCCAGGCTTATGTAAATCATTTCAAAGGAATCTACACCTCAGCTTTTAATATTCCACCATAATAATTTTTAAATGCCTCATTTGAGGAAACAAACAACACCAAAAATATCCCACCACTAAAAAAAACTTTCTCTCTATGAAAAACATGAAAGTAGTAAAGTGATGCTACTAATCACATGAAACTAGCTGTATTCTTACAGCTTGAAACTCTGAGAAATTATTTCACCAAATGTACAAAACTCTGAGTGTTATTATGTCCAAGGCAAAATTTGCCACTATGGAATCTGAATGTCTAAGAAAATCTATGAAACTGCAAAAATACTACAAATGCATTTTATAATATTCCCTGAAAAATATCATTTAGTCTTGCTGGAATGTTTTTGTATTTTCACATCATGCATCATGACAGAAATTCATATAAATACTTTTTTGGGGAATAGTATTATTCATATTGTTCATTCCAAAGAAAATGGAAGAGGAGAAATCAGATATATCAGATAGATAATCATCTAGATAACCATCTAGATAATCATCTTATATCAGATATCAGATAGAAATAAGCTGAAGATTTGCAAGAAGATATTGAACAAATGAGGTCTACAAGAGTAGAAAAAAATTCTGTGCATTCTGAATGATAGAAATTATCAATCAATTAATCACTTAATAAACAAATAATTTTTGAAATTCATGAAAAAGTAGTAAAATATAATTTTGATAATAGTAATTAGATTTTCACAAGTATCTTGGGAGTGACCATGACTTTGCATGCCAAACTAAGATGCTCTCAGAGGTGAGGAGAGATAAAACCTTTTGTCTTTCTGGCACACCAGTCTCGTGTAGTGTAATTTAAACCACGTTAGCGTTAACACCTTGAGTTATTGATATTTGAAATATTTCAATCAATGACGGAGAGGAAAAAAATAATTTCTTATATTAGACTTAAAAATATATATTCCTTTCCTTAGATATCCCGGACCACAGCTCTGTACAATTGATTGTTCTATAGCCAAAATCATAAAATAGAGAAGCTGAAGAAACATATATAATGCTAAGATCTTACCCCTAGCTCCAAGGAACTGGATTGTCTTCAACAGTATATTTGCCACTGTTTTTGTCTAGAACACTAATCCTTGCAGATTCTGATATTCAACCTGTACAGTAAATGTTTTCCTATTTCTCCTGTCCACAGCTTTCTGCTTTTACCCCTTTGACCCTGGCAACAGATGAACTGACATACAGTATAAACTGAGATAAAAAAATAATAATATTATTTAGACTTCCTTTTACCTTCCCTCAGATAACAAACATAGATAATTTACAGTTATTAAAACAGAAAAGTAAGAAAGTCCAGATAGATAACAAAGTCTTGGCTACGTGGAAGAAAAGTAGCTCTATAAGGATAAAATAACCATATGCAAAAAATTGTGCAGCAAAAGACCAGAACCAAAATTCATGTTAGCATTACTTATTTTATAAAGCTTAAAATAAATGGTTTCTTTACTTTTATTTGAATTACAAAAAGAACAATAATTTTTCAGCGAGATATGGCATAATGCAGCAGTTTGTAAATATCTGTAATGGAATTGTAAGCTACTGTTCATGTTTATTGGCTCTGGTTTACTCCTTTCTGTTTTGGTAGGAAAATGAAACAATTTAAAATGCAAATTACTTCTACATTTACATAATCAACAACATGATTTTTAATCCTAGAATTAAATATATCTTGCAAGTTAGGAGCTGCAGGAAATATATTTATTTATTTTGTAAACAGGTACTGTATTAACTACTAAAGTCAAAATAACCAGAAGAAAGAAACCAAAAGGTCTACGCAGAAGTATCATACCCCTGATCCTTCTATAACTTCTATCACCCTGCTAACCATGCAGGGACCTATGACAATTGCTCTCCATTCTGCAGGTGGTGGCATTTATTGGAGCTAAAAATACATATATTAAAAATAAATAAAATAAAATAAAATAAAATAAAATAAAATAAAATAAAATAAAATAAAATAAAATAAAATAAAATAAAATAATAAAATAAAATAAAATAAAATAAAATAAAATAAAATAAAATAAAATAAAATAAAATAAAATAAAAAAGAGTTTTTAATAAGAGTAGGAACTTGGAGTTGCGAAGTATGTTTTAAGATGTGTTCTTGCAGCCCAGAAAGCTAGTTGCCTCCTGGGCTGCATCAAAAAGTGTGGCCAGCAGGTTGAGATAGGTGAAGACTGGAGAAGAGAAGACCCCTGGAAGACCTCACAGAGACCTTCCAGTACCTAAAGGGGGCTACAGAAAAGCTGGGGAAGGACTGTTTGTCAGGGGGTGTAGTTATAGGTCAATACAGGAGTAATAATTTTATACTAAATGAAGGTAGATTTAGATCTGATATTAGGAAGAAATTCTTTACTCTGGAGGTTGCAAGGCATTGAACAGGTTGCCCAGAGAAGTTGTGGATGCCCCATCCCTGGAAGTTTTCAAGCCAGGTTGGATGGGGCTTTGGGTAGCCTGGGCTGGTGGCAGCTGTCCCTGCCCATGGCAGGGGTGTTGGAATTAGATGATCTTCAAGGTCACTTTCAACCCAAACCATTCTATGATTCTATGAAGATACAAACACACATATGTACCATTCACAAGTTCAAAAGCATATTTATTCATAGTCCTTTACCCACATTGCTATGAACACCAAGTCAAGACTATTATTTTACCTTCAGGAAGGACAGAATCCTATCACACATGCTTAATCAAAATATCTCATTGAAATTAGAGTATCTAAAGCAGATAAAACTTAGAGTACCACTAACTTCAAGCATTTTACCTAGCAATTAAGAACTTGTTTAACAAGAACAGAAAATATTAGGCACATTAAGAAAGTTAGACCGCAGCTTTTTGTTCCCAAAGAACATTGACAAAATTGCAATAATTTATTAACTGGAGAGATTAAATTAATAGATTTTGTGGTGGATCTGTGTATAGAATATAGCCTGGGCTAACTAGAAAATTTGGGGGCATTGGTATATGATATTATACGTAAGGCAATATCAATTTCAGACCACTTTACTCTCAAATGTAATGACAAGTGAAAGAAATGGCTAGGGGCTGATAGTTGAATTTTTTTCTGTTTTCATCATTTTGACTGCCAAGAAATGTCATCAACTTTTCAGAAAAGCTTATGAAGCAAGAGATTTAAAGCAAAATTTTCATCAGCAACCATTATTATACCAGCTACCATAGTGAACAGCAGCACTGTGGAAGCCACAATGTGATAAATAAATAAATAACCCTAAAGATAAGAACCTAGCCTTACAATTCCCTCAACAAATACAAGGTTATCATCTACACATAAATATCTTACAGGTTACAGGTATGCACTAGATGATCTCAGTCTGCTCATATTTCATGAATATACACCATAGGTTGGAAGGGAATGGTCTACATTAACAACAGAAACCACTGAACAAACAAACAAGAAAAGTAAATTTTTCTGGGGCACAAAGACAGACACATGCACATAAGAAAAAAGGTGCACATTCTAAAAAGGTTCATTAACCATTTCAAAAGTTTATCTAAGAACATGATCAGTTCCATCACATTAAAAGGCTTTTTAAGTACTGTTAGGTAGTTTAACCATAAGTTTTTGGGGAGATAATACAGGAATCACTGGATAAAATGTTATGGAATGAACATTCTGGTTCTACAGTCGATAAATAAAATTAAAAAGCATGACTGTACTGGAAGATTTGTCAAATAAAACTTCCATGGATACGGAAAATGACCTCAAAAACTAATTGAATGCATAAAATATTACGTAGCTCTTGCCATATATTTGCCTAAATGGTGTCTTTTTGAACTGCATAAAATATCCTCTCTGTGTCATCTTTTGGAATTCATAAATAAGTCATTACAAGCTATAGAAATGGGGATAAATTAACTAAGAATTAATCTGGATGCATATCTGAATACACTTAGACAGAATGAGTGGGCTGTAGCTTTTCATGTTTGCCTATCCCTAAGTATGAATAATGTTATAAGTGAATCTGAGACGGTTTGAAGGTTTACATATGTAACCATGCCAAAACATTTTAGCCTAATAGAATGTATCCATAACTATCTGATCCATAAATTGGGTTGGAAACATTATAAACAAGCTATCCAATGAGAGTTTCAGATTTCAGTTGTTAATATGTTGTGTCATGCCCTATTTAATAACATTTGCATGCTTAATATTCAAAATATTTTTCATTTATTTTCTTTTTGAACTTAGTACCCCTAGAAAAAGTTGCGGGTTTTTGTTGTTGTTGTTATTGTTGTTACGGTAGATTTTGTTTTGTTTTTGACCTATGTATATAGTATCAGACATTATTTGGACATGGAAACTTTCTTCCTCCCCCTTTTCATTACAAATGCATAATATAAAGCTCTATAAATGTTGTCTCAGTCTCAGAGGATCATCTGCTCTGGTTTCTTGGGCCTATCTTATCTCCTGAATGAAAGTAAAATTAAGACTGCCACAAGTAGCAGTCTTAGAACTGCCACATAGAAAACAAAGAAACTGGTGGGGTCGGCAATCTTAGCCATAAAACGTGTATGAGTATTCCGCAACACTTTCTTCTACAAATTGCAGAATTTTGGCTTTGGGATCAAGTTCAAAGCTGCTTTTGCATTTTTAGGAATCATGGAATCATAGATTGATTTGATTTGGAAGGACCTTAAAGACCATTCATCTCCAATTCCATGGACAGGGACACCTACCACTAGACCAGGTTGCTCAAAGCTCCATCCAACCAGGCCTTGAACACTTCCAGGGATAGGGCATCCACAGTTTCTCTGAGCAAACTTTTCCAGTGCCTTACCACACTCACAGTGTAGAATTTCTTTCTAATATCTTTCTCTTCTTTCCACTTTTACTCCTTGACTGATAACTACACTTTCTGCTCAAGAGTCTTGTCCCATCTTTCTTTCCTACAAAGTTGTTTCAGCCTGACTCAAGACTTTGGTTTTTGTACCAATTTTCCCTGCTGTTTGCCCTGACATCTTCCATATTTCTCATTATAATGTGCCCCTTGCTCAGACTTCCTGACTCCGCTTTGTAGTATCCCGGAACAACCTTTCCAAATGTTTTCCATAGCTTTAAAAACTTAAAGATTACCCAGTCAGATTCCTATATGCCACAGACCATTTAAAGTTGTTGAATTATCCTATGACTGACATCAGTCACTTCCATAAACGTGTCCAGTTTTGAGGATATCAGGAGACTGAGAAGTTATCATTGTTTTTGTAGTATGTGACAATTTTCCATGTTAAGGATTTGTTCTTTATTTTGGCTTTGTATTCATCTATTTCTAAATTCCAACCTTTATACCTGATTAAAGGTCCTTTAATACTTGGTATTTTCTTCAGTGACAGGGTTTATGTGCACCAGTGAAGTCACCTTCCAATTTCCTTGTCATCCTATAGCATTTCTCTAGTCTTTGATTGTCTTTATTTGTGGCTCTTGTCTGCACATTTATCACTTTTTTAATATCCTACTAAAATCACTAAGCATTCACTGAGTACACAGTATTCCATTACTGGGCTCACAGATGCCACATATAAAGCTACTATTCAAAGATACTATTAATTTCTATCTTCATCTAACTACTCTCTGCTTTATACTTCTAAAATCACAGTCATGCCATTGCACAACAATCTTCATTTTTTGACTTTTGAGTTTAAATCTCTATAAATCATGTATTTCCAGCATGCAGTCTCACGTTCTGCATGACATTAGAGATCATTGTTCCATGGTCTCTAACATTTTATTGAACTGTCCTGACACTATGTTTGGGAGGTCCAAAGTCCTGAAGTAAAACTTCATGTGATTGGTGCAACCCCTTTTTTCTTGAATCAAAAGCAGATCTTCGGGTCATCTCTAAATCCTGTTAGAAGGATTTATGACTAATCAACATATCATATCATTGATGTGAAAATCTCCATCTCAATGTTTCCTTCACCTTTGTGACCATTAATTTAACCTAGAAGACCTTCAGGAGTTCCTCTTTACTCTGACAGGAGCAAAACACAAGTAACTAAATAATTGTTGAGATCTCTAGATGATACCATAATGACTGATAACTTAAATTTGCATATTTATAAAGATTAAGAGGAATTTAGTCCTTTCCACATATCATTCATCTCACAAATCAAAACAATCAAGATGTCTCCTGGGTGAATAAAGATGGAAGTTACACAAGATCAATACTTATAGATAAGCACATTTGCTTTACAATTGCAACTTTTGAAAGCCTAGGACAGAAAGTTGCATTATCAGCAGCTGACAATAGGTGGAATCATGACACAGGTCTATTTCTTGTGAATTAAATTTAGTCGTATTAAAATTTGATCTAATGTTGTATCATTGCAGTCATGAACCATATTTCGGGCCTGTTACAGATTTTTGTTACAGAATTTTGTTATTTACACCTCCAACCATCTTTATGCACAAATGACCTACAAATATGCAAGTCACAGAGAGCATCTGGCAGCTTTGTGTTCAACCATCCTTCACTGCATGCATCATTCGCGAAATAATATAGGCATATTTAGGGCACTGCTGTTTGCACCAGCAGCTGAATCCATGTTTCTAAAAGGAATACATATATTTGTGGCTTTTAGTTGGCCACAAACCTTGATTTCAGGCTAATGCTGACTGACTAGGTGTCATGAAGGAGTTATTTAATCTATTTTCAAAAGAAAAATAAATCGACAGACTTTAAAGGACAGGACACCAACTGCATGTAAGTATTGATAACAGGTAAGTTTTTAAATGCAGTACACGTTACATAGCCTGAGTTGCAGGGTATTTTATTGGTTTGTTTTTAAGACAAAGTAATGTATTCATGTCAGTTATCAGCTCTTCTACAATCAGAGAGCAATTCCAAATTTGCTGTGGCAGAGTTTTTGTTCTCTTGGCTGCTAAGACACTAGTTTGCCCAGTAAAAGTAGGGACCAGTTCAGACTGGGAGACTTTAATTTAAATACAGATGATTGCGGTAGTGATTAGATCTGTCCTAGCTGTGAACTTAACAGAATCTTAAGAGCTATTTGGTGAAGATATCTACTGAACAGTTTTTTATCAGTGTGAACTCCAATGGGAACTTAATGCCAGAACCGTCTAAGGTCATTTGAGATAGACTAGAACATCCCAGATGGCCTGCAACTGCCAGTCCAGAGGATGTGTGTTTTTCACAGCTCATGCATCACAACTTCCAACCCTGAGGAAATGCTGCAGATCTACTACAGTGTTTCAAATGGCACCATATGGATGGTTTTCAACAACTGACTCAAGTCAGCACTCTCACATATAGACATCTACATTTAGATGTCTCAGAATCTGCAAGCTGACTCCCACCCCAAATTTTTATGTTTCTCCTACACCAAAGATGTACAAAAATGTACAGTGCTAAAAATAACAGGAACTTTTAGCCTAATTTTGATTTCACACTGATTTTGAAGTCAGGAAATGCTTAGTATTTATTTTTCCTTGCCGAGTATTTGTAACAGGGACCATTCCAAATAGGGACTGCTCTTTGTTACTTAATGTTAATGAAGAAGCTCCACTTCACTGTGGATATGTGTCTGCACATTTTGTTCTTGATGAAGCAACTTAAACAAAAATAAATAAATAAATAAATAAAATCCCCAATAAATAAGAAATACAATATATCTGGTTTCCTTGGATGAAACATCTTCCTGGAACATTTCTCAATAATCAAGTAGCTGCAACTGTGACTAGGAAGAAGGCTTAAGACAACATTAATTTAAAAAATACCAGTCATGATTATCAGTCTTATTCATGACCCTTTTTTCTGGACTACTGCATGTCTAGGATCTTTCCTATAAATTCTTGATACAAATGACTTGTAAAGTCATATGTGAATGAATATGAGGGACAAGGAGAGCTGCGAGTACTGCTCTTCCCTTTATAAAATCACAGTTCAGCAAATCAGGGTATTGGAGTCTGCAAGAAAAGTCTTTCTTTCTTTTCTCCCTATTCTCTTCTCACTTGTCTTTCTATAAAAATCCTCCAAAACTTCACTGAAGTTAATGAAATGTCACCAAAATAAAAGGAATCAATTTCAGACCATTTATATTGTCTTACATTTGATCTTCTTGATGTTTTACTTGTCTTTGTCTTCCTTTCTTATTTCCCAGGAGAAGAAAATAAGTAGGATCAGAACCTGGTTCATCACTGGAATTTTACACTAGTGTAATGCCATTTTTGTCAGTGTAAATGCACATTTATGAAATTTGATTTAAGGATGTGGAAATTTGATTTTTTGGAGTTTTTTGATTATGGAAATTTGATTTCTTGCATGTACGTATCCATGAAGTGATGTTACATGGTAAGTATGTTAAATAATTAATGAGCTTAGATTTGTGATTTTATTTTTCAAATTTGTTCAGGATTTGTGTTTTTTTTTGTTTTGTTTTGTTTTGTTTTGTTTTGTTTTTTAATGTCTAAGAAGCAAGATAACAAATTTAAAATTTCAGAAATGAAATATGGAAAGATCTTTAGCTGATATGACAACAGCACATAAAGTATCAATAAGTTTTGCTTCAAAATACAATCTGAAATTGAATTTCTTTCATTCCATGATACATAAAATAACAAAGTGAAATGAAACATTTGAATAATGCACTTTACATATTTCTGAGAATAAAAATAATTTGTTTGATGAACTCCTTAAAAATTAGCACATTTCATATAAATAGATATTAAAGTACTAAATATTAAAGTAAGCAATGATTTGCAATCAAGAAAAAACTAGAACTTCAAGTTAAAATTCTAGTATTAAGAACGTTCGTTGTCTTTGCCCAAACCTTACGTAAAGCTCATTGTCTAACCTAAACATAATAATAATAAATAAATAAATAAATAAATAAATAATAATAATAATAAACATATGACATAAGCAAAGGATTTGGAGAAATTAGCTGATGACATCTACTATTCTTCCACTTCAAAAAGATTAACTAGATAAACTAGAAAAACTAGATGAACTAGAAAAAGATATTCTGCCAGTGTAAACTGTGTAGAAAACTTTCTTTGAATAGGATGTTAGACTGAAGTATAGGTTTTGAATATATGATTTAAAATGCTTTAAGCAAATTTACACACACACACACACACTGAGGGTGAGTTAATTTTCTTGATTGAATTTATTCTGTCCCTAAAGAACATTGGCATTTAAGCATGTGCATAACATTAAATATATACTTAGTTTCCTTAAGGACAATGAGACTTCTCATGTGCTTGAGTACCTTACTAGGTAAGGGACCTATAGACCTAGCCCAATTTCAAACTGTCTTTTCATTTATTTTAATGAGTATTCAATTGGATGTTGTGTGTATTTTTTTCACTATTGTCTTCTTCCAGTATTTTACCCTGGGGACTGTGTGAATACTTAAGATTCAACATGTGTTGCTCATCACTTTTGAATGGATGAACACAGAAAGACTTCCCACCAGACGCCTTCCTTTGCAGATTTAAATCTCACCTTCTGCAGATGCTTGTATGAGTCTTTAAGTTTCAGTCATTGTGAACATTTCTATTGGTAAAACTTTATTTTCTAAATGTGTACAGAAAAAAAGTATCTGTAGAAAGCATGAGAACATGAACCTTTTTACTGCTAAATGCTTTTTAAATTTTTCACTATGGCTGATGAACAGATGACAGTTGGATGCAGGAACAAAAGCTAGAAAATTTAGTTCCAAATAGTCAGTAACATTTTCTAAAGCATTATTTGAAATTTCTCTGAATACTAAAATTCTAAAAACTGTATGAAGACCAGTGTAGAACAAACTATTTCAAGAGAATACCAGAGCTCAGTTCAGATTGACAACAGAGATGGCAGTCAGTGCCTCACACAAATTAAAAGAATTTATGAATTTAAATGACAGCTGACTGAAAATGTTTGAATATGCATTAAAGCTGGAAAAGTAGTAAGGCCATTTTCAGTTTAAATCCTCACATTGCACAGACAAGAATTGTGAAATAGCTGCAACAATATGTTTCAGTGGTTCAATTCCAGTGGTGAGGAAAGTGTTTGTGAAATGCTCTAAGAATACGTGTACATGAGTTGTATGCTGGAATACTATATTTGATTGTAAAACTTGTGAATAAATACATCAAATGTTTGCAGCATTTTTTTTTCTAAGACGTGATTATATCAGGTAGAGTTTCTATTTATCCTTATATGCAAACGTTTTCATAGTTTTGGCTGGGATAATTTTCTTCATAGAGGATTCTATGATGCAGTGTTCTGGATTTTTGATGACAAAGGAGTTGACATGTTTTAGCTGTTGCAGAACAGGGCTTACACAGTGCTGAGCACTTTTCAGCTTTTTGTGTTGCCCTTCCAGAGATGAAACTGGGGGTGCACAAGAAGCTGGGAGATGACAGAGCCAGTACAGCTGACCCAAACTGGCCAAAGGGATGTCCCATACCATGTGGCATCACGTGGAACAATAAAAGCTGTTGTAAAGAAGGAGGAAAGAGGGACATGATGGCATTTGTCTTCCCAAGAAATAATTATGCATGGTGAGTCCTGCTTTTCTGGAAGCGTCCAAATGCTTGCCAATGGGAGGTAGTGATTGAATTCCTTGTTTTGCTTTGTTTGCACACATGACTTTTGCTTTACCTAGTAAACTGTCTTTGTCTCAACCCAGGAGTTCTCACGTATTTACCTTTCTGATTCTCTCCCCTATCCCACCTGGGCAGAGTACTCACTCTGCTAAGAGGCCGTGTGGTGCTCAGCTGCTTGCTGGGCTTAAACCAGAACAGTTTTATATTATAAAGTTCTATGGAGAAATTTATGAGCCAAAATAGTTCATTTGTTTTACAGATGACCTCATAATTTGTGTGGTGAAGATGTTTGTACCTACAGATAAAGGAAATTCCCTTCATACTTGAATAGATGGAAACTGAAGAGCAAGATCATCGATGAGAAGAAAAGATGAAGATCAGTTTCCTGCGGAAATATCATCCTAAAAGCTGATCTATTGATCCAGCAGGACAGATTCCCTAATACTATAGCTACCTTCTAAATTAGCTCAAGTAAACACTAGAAAGATCTTATCACCATAATACACAATAAAATCTACATTATTAAAATTCCACTAAAGAAAACTTAGTGTGAGATAATGGAGACAAGAGCGATAATTTAACATTAATCCTGATGACAACCATTTCCACTTTGCTATTGAAATTCCCTCCTTCCTACATTTTCATTTCCAAATAAAATACAAACAACATGCTCTAATCAATCTAATGTATACCCACCATAATTTTTATACAAGGCCTTTTATCTTAGATATATAATCCATTAAAGATCATTTATCTTCTGTCTTGCTTTGCCGTCTCACTAGATGAAAGAAAAGATAGAGAAAGTTAAGATCAAACAAAGAAGCAGCAAATAAGATACAGAGATTTGGGGACCATTGTAGTTTCAGCAGTTATTTTTTTATTTGGAATTAATTTAATGATGAATTGCAGATGTCAATAAGAGACAATGCTAATAAGAGACAAAAGCGAGCCATGTTCAGCCTAAAGAAGAGAAGTTTCCACGGAGACCATACTGAAACTTTTCAGTACTTAAAGGGGGCTTATAAAAAAGAGGGAGAACAACTTTTTGCTCAGGAAGAAAATGACAGGAAAAAGGGGAATCATTTTAAACTAAAAGAGGGTAGATTTAGATTGGATATTAGGAAGAAATTCTTCACTCAGAGGGTGGTGAGGCACTAGAACAGGTGGCCCAAAGAGGTTGTGGGTTCCCTATCCCTGGACGTGTTCAAGGCCAGGTTAGATGGGGCCTTGGGCAATGTAATCTAGCAGGTTGTGTTACTGCCCATGGCAGCGGGGTTGGTAAAAGTTGATCATTAAGGCCCTTTCCAACCCAAGCCATTCTATGATTCTATATTTATCTGGTACAACATCACCTGAAGATAGTAATATTGCTTCCAGACCAGGTCTAAATCAGAATAAACCACCTTGATCATTTCTGCAAAATGATTCCAGTTTCCAGGGATTTCTCATATGAAGTCAGCATAACTCCCATGGTCCTGAATTCCCCTCCAAGTGTAAAGATTATGTTAGGATCCTAGTCATCCCAGGCTATTTGTAGATGTTCAATGTTTAAATGTCTTCATGGTACAATTCAGATCACTTATAATGATACTGTTTTACTGACAGTGTTTGAGTTCAGTGTTTGTAGAGACAGCCTAGAATAGTGAGGTTCCCACTTATGTTCAGGTTGGGTAGTTGGTATGGAGAACTTTTCAAAAATCTCCAGTGTTTATTATGAGGGATCATCAAAATCTGTAATTCTATTTACATTAAGCACTTACATACATGCCCTACTTTTCAGAGGGGAATTATTGGTAAAACCAGTCAGTACTTAACATCTCCAAGAATAAAAATACATCAGATCACATTGGCAAGTAGCCTAGAGATGTTTTACTTCAGATATATGAGCTTGGGATGGTGATTATACTACTGCTTTGAAAAAAAATAAATAATAAAATAAAAATAAGGAAATTTCTTTTTTCTGCCATAAAACATATGCATACATGTATATTTATATGGGTGAAAGGACCTAATTACCTTCTCCTTCACCCTTAACCTTCTAGTCACTTATTTCAACAAGTCAGTACAGTAAAATCTTCACTTTATATAGAAAAATAGAAATGAGAAATGGTTATTATAAAATGATGAGTTATTTCTAAATAGTATCTATTAAGATAATTTCACTGACACTTTTTTTTTTCTGAAATATCCCACACAAATCAGTATAATGGCATCTCTGCAAACTCTGTTTAGATGATGATTGATAGAAATGTGGGTTTCTTTGTGTTTCATCTTCTTCTCCCCCATCTCCCTTCAAACACACACACACACACACATACACACACACACAAAAGTAGCTGATCAAAACAAAAACACATAAACTTTCTGATATTTATTTTACGGTTATATTCCAGTTACTGATAAACCTACATATTGCTAGGAATGTTTCACACATTGGTGCTGAATTAACAAAAGATGAAGTGATCTTCTCTCCTATCACATAAAATGCATAATTGGATTTGATGTGTTTCATAATTTTGAATAAACAAATGTTTTTATCCCACACACACCCTAAAAAGAGCAATTTCATAGATCTCTTACCTGTGCCTGAACTGACCACAGCACAGACAAAATGCAGACTGAAAAATAATACATAAAGTTTTATAAATCACATACTGTAAATGTGTTTTAAAAGACAAAAAAACTGAATGTCACATTTGAACATGTCATTGTCTGCCAATTCCATTTATGACATACACTTTCAGTGGCACATATGTCAGATTACTGGCATTTTATTCCTGATTAGCCTCAAATTAACTTCCTTTTTTAATGCAACACCATAAGGCTACCATTAAGTAAAACCTCATAAATATTATGAGGTTTTAATATAAATATTACAAAGTTTTTCTTCCAGGAAAGTCATGTGCATTTCAATTCTGTGGCATGAGATCACTGCAGCTACAAGATTCTTGGTAGTGAGTATTCTTCACATTTTATTTGGCTTTAAGATCTCACACACTGAGATCTCTTCCATTACGGCATGTCCTCACTCAGCAGATGATGTGTCACTAAATTATTTGCATAAGAACAGATTACAATTGCAGTTGAAAGGCATAGCAATTTAGCCCATGTAATGTTTCCAACTAGATTTTTTTTTCTTCCTAATTGCTCGTTGCTCATTAATAGTTCTGTGTAGACAAGGTAAAGGTCTCTTCTATTTCTCATATGTTTATGTCTCCTCTCTATGCATATTTCTCATTTTTATGAATTTAGGTCATATCTTTCTGATAAGTTTGGTAAAAAAATCATTAATGATGGTTCACCATTCTCTTTTAAGAGAAAGAAATGTTTCACATGAAAATGGCAGCTCAAATTTTATTTAAGAAAAGTCTGTCAGGCTGAGATTCATTTTATTGTCAAAGTGTTCATTGCTTATATGAATACATTTATGCATATAAATATATATTATACACATGCCACTGTATTCATTTCTTATCTATGTACATAGTTCTAAATGTACTACATTTAGAACCACAAATACAAAAAAAAAAAAAAAAGAGAAAGAAACACAACAATCCACTAGTTTAGCTTTTTGCATACTTACATCATGGACTATGAAAACTGCATTTCAAAACTTTTTCTAAATCAGAGCAATCTATACCAGGACACATATCCAGGATAGGGGTAAATTAATCTGGAATACTATACATTTTTCTTATTTCATATTAGAACATAATAATTATTATTTCATTATTATTTTCATTATTACTTTTTTTTTTCAATGCTTGAGGGACTTCTGTTTTTAAGATATCAGTAATTTTCATGGGAAAGGAAAGAAAATTTCTTAAATCTACTATTAAGTAATATGCTGATACGCAGTCCTATGTTAGTGGACAGCATATCAAACTGATCCTTTCCCCCTACATTCATACCCATTACTGTCACCTTGCTATTTAGCATTTTTATTTTCCAGTTTCAGTCATAGTGAGGTGCATTATTTAAGGTACTTACTATTTTGACATCATTTCTCTCTGTGGGAAATAGGCAAGGAAAAACAAACCAAGGAGAGCATTTAACTAGTAATAAAAATCAATACTTTCTAAATTGAAAAAGATAAAGAAAATAATAAATCTATAATTTTGGGTTAATCTAAAATTTAGTGAAAAAGTTTCTGATATAACTGGAAAACAGGCAAAAAAAATAATCCAGGAATTTTTCCCTATAAGAGAGTAGACTGTTACTACCAAGGTGAATGTTCACTTTTAAAGAAAGCACAGTAGTGTGCGAAAATGCCAAGGTAGTGCAATGGTAGTAAACTAAACAAATCACTACAAACTAAACTTTCCTAGGCTTTGATTTCTTATTAGGATGCATTAAATGTCAGTTAAGTTACACTCTCAAAGAGGTCTCCAAGTGAGCAAACTTAGCACCTTGTCATAGAAGCTCAGTAGAGCAAGGAATATTGCATACAAATCGTACTCTCATGGGGACTTTAACGCAGCAGGGCTTCTTCGTAGCATCATAATATGTTGTAAATATTTAAACCTAAACCATCATCTGTGGCAATGCTTCTCCCAGCTGGGAGAAGATGTGAAGAAAGTCAAAACTGCAGAATTATGAGGTCAGCTCATAAAGAAACATGGGTGATTTGAGGAAGAATTCAGATGTATTTGCTTTACCTGTCCCATCATACTTTAGAATAGTGAAGCATAAAGTAATGACAATCTGAAGCCTTCATTTGAACATTACATACATGCAAGAGCTATAGTATTGCAGAACTAATTTGAGCTTCCAGTGTCTCTTTGGGCTAGTAAAATTCATATCTGCAAAACCACTAAGAACATTAAATCAATTAAACAGAGAAATACAATCTTCATCAAAAACAGTTTCCCTCCTTACTTTTCAATTTTAGAAATAAAGAAGTCCCCAATGGAAACAAAATTTTTCTCATCAGCCTCTTGATGAATAAATATCTTCTCCATCTATTTTATGCTACTTATTTATCCCATCTAACAAACACAAAATTTCTCTCATTCTGTTGATATATGTTTTCATATTGTTTTGGAATCAGCATGCAGACATGAAATTAAAACAAACAAACAATTATAGTCTTCTTCTTAGTGTTATTCTTTGATCAATTCTCCATAGGTATTTTTCGAGGGTCAACCAAAAAATCTAATTTGGCAAGAAAAAAAAAGGCTCATCTGCATCCTTTCCCCTTGAAATCAGTGGGAGTTGAGGATACTTGAGGATACTGAGACTTTATTTTCCCCATTTTAAAAATAAAGATAGGAAAACATACTCCCTTTAACATTGTGTAAAGATGAAATTGATGAGAGGAAAGTTTTGTGGATTGAATATACCTTTAAATCTTCTATATTCAGGTGCTTATCCAAAACCAGATTAATTCTCTAAGCCTTCAAACTCTAAATTTCTCAGGGTGTTTATTTGAAGTCTCTGAGTCTCTTTCAACACTTCTTAAAACATGGAGTCATTCTGGCTTGAGACAACCTCTAGAGTCATGGAAGAATGCTACCAAGAAATGGTCACTGAGAATCAATTAGATTCGAGACAGAGATTGCAATAGATTGTATGTATCAGTATATATAATAGCCATTATGTATGATTATATGTATCAATACAATAACAGCCATTAAGACCCATTCTAGACAAACAATGCCTAATTAACCAATACAAATTAAACCACTTTAGTGGTTTAATTTCTCACATCAAGGAATGTCCCTAGTAAAGCAATCTGTGTCTTAGTGTTGAGAGCACTTGGCACTCAAATAAATTTTGGTTATTGCCACTCTTTTATATTGTATTTCTGAGGTAAATAATTTAATTTCCTGATATGTTAGGACAGTGTTCCTGCCAGCTTTGATTTTATAGGTGTGCTATCTAGCAAGTGGACTTGAGAATACCTATTAAATTTAGTCCTGTAGTTGAGACAGAAGGAGCACATTGCTTGTTAGCCCTGGCAAAGCTTTAATATAGCCTTCTTTCCAACAAAGACTGATGCACTTACTAGGAGATCAATATCCAGATCTGTAGGCACACAGACAAATTTAATTTAGGAAACACAGGTACCTACAGTCTTTAGATACTTCCAGATATAAGAAGTAGCATTTGAACATTTAAATTTTCTAGAAACATAAACTGGTGTGAACTGGTAGCATCACAAATCTGTTTTGTGTATTCAGTTGTTAATGGAGAAAATGAAGTTCAGGAAATATATGCTCTTGTTTTCTCTTTTCTTTTCTGCCAATTAAAGCTTTTCCAGGAAGGTGACAGCGTAGAGGAACACATACACTCAAACCTTTTAGTAACAAATATTCTAATACTTACTTAAAAATTCCTACTTCTTTGGAAATGTTCTGATTCTAGAGGTTAATGCCCAACATCTGATTCTGCATTTGCTATATTCCATTACATTTTTCTTTACAAAAAAGTCAAGCATCCTTTTTTTTGGGAGCATACACTCTGCTTTTCCCAGCCTTTGAAAGGAGGGAGCACATCATAACAAGAAGAACACTTTTACTTGGTTTTGGAACCTTCTCAACAAATTCTTTAATAATTTCTTGAAGAAAATCTTGCTTCTTCCTTTAGGAAGTTAGTTCTAGTTCAGTTTTATGAGTTTACTTTTATTAAATATTTAGAGGAAGGAGAGTTTTTCAAGATGGAAGAGATTTTGCTTATTTAAAACATCATAAAAGAGAAGGCTCTAGGGAGACCATATCACACTCTACAGGTACCTTAAAGGAGGCTGTAGCGAGGTGGGCGTTGCCCTGTTCTCCCACGTGCCTGGTGACAGGACGAGGGGGAATGGGCTAAAGTTGCGCCAGGGGAGTTTTAGGTTAGATGTTAGGAAGAACTTCTTTACCTAAAGGGTTGTTCGGCATTTGAATAGGCTGCCCAGGGGAGTGGTTGAGTCACCATCCCTGGAGGTCTTTAAAAGACGTTTAGATGTAGAGCTTAGGGATATTGTTTAGTGGAGGGCTTAGTGTTAGGTCGGAGGTTGGACTCGATGATCTTGGAGGTCTCTTCCGACCTAGATGATTCTGTGATTCTGTGATATGTCTTACAAGTAGGGAATATAAACACTGATGGAAAATAAAATTAAGATTCTGTTCTACAGTAATATTATTTGCTTAATTATTTAAATACCATAATTAAAAATATTAAAAAAAATAATTGTCCTTTGAAAAAACATTCCTATAATTTAGTGTTTAGACCTGCTGAAATTTTGAGGTACAGAGCTCTGAAGTGTATAGTTCCATAACTTATTGTTACCTTTTTCTCTGTTTTTATGCTCTCATTCCTTGTACTGAGAATGAAGTATGAACAAAAGCACAGCAAATCCATGGCTATGAAAACCTTTAGTTCTATCATTATGCTTCACATTTCAACTACTTGATATATCACTCTGATAATCAAGTCTGGGACCCCAAGTGAGTCTATGGCAAAAACCATCTGATATCTCTATGATATGCATGATATGACATGTATTTTACAGCACAAAGGACTGTTATGCATTTCTTGTCCACAGGAGATCAGAAGGTGATGTGTGAAATGACTTTAAAAAGATTCAGTTAACATGAGCAGATGTTGACACAGGATCAGATGCATTTGTCTTTTCCGGTTTCTTGGCATATATGAGATTCTTTACAAATTTCCTTAAATACCCTACGTGCAGTCCAATTGAGATCTGAGGTGGTTCTGTAGGTGTTTCCGAGTAATCATTTGATTAAAGAGAGATTGATAAATGCCAGCATTAGGTCTGTGCAGTGTAATTAGATGTTTCTGATACTATTTATTAAAGCAAAACAAAAGAAAATAATTCAGAAGGAAGCAATCCTGCAAGTTGTGATACGTTTTTGCAAATCCCACAGGTCATTTTAGGTCACTGAACACATGAAACATATTTACTTAAAAAAAAAAAACAAAACCTGTGTCTAACAGACTGCTAGGGAAAGTTGAAACGTCTCAGTGTCTGCCTGACTATGCTAAGACGGTCAGATTTTTAAAATAAAGTAGCAATGAAACAGTTAATTCCTTGCTGTGAAAAATGTTCTTAAGGCAGTCTTTTGTGGTAGAGATGAATTCCTCTAAATCAGCAATGCAAATGGTAGTATTTACTGAACACAAACAATGTAAGGAAGGGAAAACATTCTGTTAAGATAACTTTCTGATGTATATGTGAATGGGAGATTTCTCCTCCTTACTGATTTATAGAGATGATTCATTAGGACTTTTACATTGTCTATCACAGGGACTAGCACTCAGAAAAAATATTTTTTTTAAATTCCCAGATACTATAACTACATCTGTTAAATGATTAAAATATTCCAAAATAATACAACACAGAAATACTTGGGATCAAAATTAGAAAATTATTTTAATTAAATTCATCCATACAGTTCACCTTTTGAACGAAAACCAGAAAAATTGAGTGCCTTAACTGAATGTGTCTTTCGTACTGAATTTTGTCATTGTTTCATTGCAGGGCATACATTGTACATGGGACACAGGAGAGGTCTGTACCATTTATCCTTTCACCATCTTATCCCAGCAATTCCAAAACAAGCAGATAAACTCTAATGAGAGGTATTTTCACCGATTTCTGTAGGCTACCACTCTGTCTAGCTGAATTATCTGGGATCATTTCCCTCTTCTTTTTTACATATAATGATCTGTAAAATAAGGGTAGCTTGATGTAAGCAGCATTTAGTTAACAAATGATTAATGCACTTATAACACAACAGGCTTTTGTGATCATAACATTATCATATTCCTTGTACAAGATAATGTTATGACTGAATTTGTCTATGCTTTTGAAATAATATTGTCCATAATAAACCCCCTTACAGTAGTTAACATTTTTAAAGGAAGATAACATAGTTGAGTTGCGTGCCAGGAAGAAGAATTCACTTTGCTTGCAATAATTAAAAAACAAAGAAAGAAAACAAACAAACAAACAAAACCAAAAAGAACAACCGATCAACAAAAACCACGGGTTTGGTAAACTCCATTGCTTTACGCCATGACAGATAAAAATCAATAAATGATGATCATATCTATCATTAATGTATACATAATTAATCCAGTCTAAAAAATGATAGAGCTTCTTCTGTCACCACTCCTATATATCACAAGGGTAGTTTTGTTAATTAAAATCACAAAAGTGTTTTTTATAAATTTAATATTGTATGTTTTTTTTTAATACTTTCTCTGAGAAGATGCAGCTGTGACCCTGATCACAAAATGTCTTCCACGATGTAGCAGTAGAAGTCTCAGTATGCTATTTACTTTCTTCAGAGATAACTTATTAAGATGCAATGTATTTTTGCTTGTTGGATATTGCTTCACAGAAACACAGCAAGCAACAATAAACCACGTAATGTAAAACTGAGCAGATTACAAAACATCAAACTAAGGTCATTCAATCAACATTGTAACAAGATTTGTATAGTCCTTAAGAGAGTTACGGAAAGAACAATTCCAATATAAAAATACTTTGGTTTATTTTTTCTCTGATTAATAAATAAATAAATAGTAAAAAAATAGCCATCTTAGATGGGCTACCATGATAAAATGAAAATGTCAATATTGTTTTGTGTGTTTTCTGGTATTGTTACTCTGTTTTCCTATTCTGCACCAATTTTGTCGACAAAACGAATTTTACTGTTTTTTAACAAACAATTGAATCTGGTTTAACATGTTTTGCTCTGCTCTAGGGAAGACACAGCTCTGTATACCATTCATAGAGAAGCACAACTGGCTAGGCTTATACAGCATTATATATTAAATTTTCAGTTCCTTTCATCCAACTACAAAGAATTATCCACTAAGAAGTGTGAAATTAAAGGAAAATGCATTTGTTAAAAAAATAATGATGGAGTGAGATGAGAAAAAACAGACTTGGAGAATGATTTATAAAACTAGTTTTAAACTAAGTTTCTTCATTTAGAACTAGATAGTAATCTGTCTGTCAAGGTGAGACACAGACTTCTCTGTGTTTCCATGTTTACCAACCACTATGATGATAATTAACACAGACTGAAACAGTAATCTTTATAAATAAAAACAAAACAACATCTAAGCTGATTATATTTCCTCACTTTATTGTGATTTTGACACAAATGAAGCTAAGATATATTTTATTCATTTTGTATTTTCTGTTTATGTTTTACTTTTTTGTCCTTAGGGATACTGGAGTATGGATGTAAAGAAGTCTATAAATTTTTTAAAAACATTTTTTTACATTTTTAAATTAAATAAAACCACGTCTTTATAACACTTCAGCTTAATGTGAGCAAACCACAGTTTTTATATCACTTCATTTGCATTTGCTTCCCTTCAGACCCTTCCCAGGTGTTTTGTATCAGTACCTAGTTCATGAAAACTATTATGAAAAGGGGAAAACTGAAAAAGCTATGTTCTTTCATCTTAATCATTTCCCTTCAGTTTACACCATTCAGACACAGTTTTTCCCTGCCAACAGGGGGAGATGGAGTATCTTTGTTGATGTAAACCCTTAGAGAGACGCAGCTGCCTAGTTTAGACTACTAGGAAAAAAAAAAAAAAAAAAAGACAACACAACGTACAACATATTTCACCTAAATGCACATATGCATGTAATTGTATCAGCCATATCCTTAAAAACAATGTTAGATTCAAAGCACAATTAAATTATCTTTGCCCAGGGTATCTAGGGTATCTATAGAAACCATTCCTCTTGAAGGGAATAGTTCTGTTGAGGAGACTACTTATACCTATAAGAGACCTATATATAATACCTATAAGAGACCAGAAAAAACAGGGCCACTGTATGGTCAATCAGATCCTAGCTGGTCATTTATGAACAAAATCTTGGAATAAGAAGCACTCCTGCCAGAACCTGTCTGAAAAATGTCATAGTTTTAGGTGCTTATGTTAAAGTTGAAATGTTTTGAACTTAAAATGTTAAAAGTTATAATTTCACATCCTTAACAACCATGTAGCACTCTCAGTGGATTATCATAGAAAGACACTTCAAAGAGCAAAATCATCTGATAAGAAAAGTTATACTTCCTTTTTCCTCCTCTAAAACTATTATTAGAGTGTCTGCATCAAGGATGAGGTCAGTAAGATTTTTTTATTTTTTTTATTTTTAATAAGTGATGAAGATTAGCTTTTCACAGTTTATTAGCTACCAAACTGTATATTTTGTTCCATACATAGAACTTTATTCTGCAAATTTCTTTGCTCTCCTTAGAGTCTGAGCACTTGCAGATGACCAAAGTTTCATCAGAACTTGTGAACTAAAAGATGCCATAGGTATCTTTGCACCCTCAAAAATGTGTAAGCACATACAGACATATTAGAGTGATGCTCTAAGAAGCTAGGTTAAACTATCACTGACTTCAAAGGGAGAAGGATATCATTTTATTCCTTCTGCTTCTAGAAGTCATGTTCAGCCATCTAATGGAATAACCAAAAATGTTTATATATAATATATATACTATATATATATATTTATATACATATAATATACATATATAACATAATATATATTTATATAATATACATATATAATATATATAATAATAATATATATAATATATATATATATAATATATAATAATTATATATATAATATATAATATAATATATAATAATTATATATATAATATATAGTATATAGCATGTAATATATATATAACATGTAATCAAAAATATAATCAAAATAATCAAAAATATAATCAAAATATTATATTATATAAAATGTATATATATATTATATATATGTATAAATATATGTATATATATATAAATATATATTGTTATAAAGAACTAGCTTTGTACAGTCAGGTCTGTGCTTGGTAAGGCAGATTTCATTCCACCTAAGAAGAATGTGCAAGTTACAGATGGTAACACAAGATTATTTGATGTATAAACTAATACATAATTGTATAATTTCTTGTAATAATTAGTAAGATTTAAACAGCAAACACAGCCTTATTTTTATCATTGTGCAAAAGACCAGAATACATTAATGACACTGACCAGAATCTATTAATGACAGCATGACACTGGCTGTTTTAACACTCTTGCAATATTCTTTCTCATTTGTTTTTCTTTTTTTTTCCTTCTTTTTGTAAGGACTACAAGGGTGTCTGTCCATATGTACGTATGCACACTTACACACAGAGAAATATATATTTATAAATATATATTGTGTCCTGCAAAAGGAAAAAATGAAAGAAAATTATAAAAATGACTAACACTTTCCTGTATCTCTCACAGGTGCATTTGTCTTTCCTGAAAAACGCTCAAACATTCATACACATATTTTTGTGCCAAAAATTGTTATCATGCCTCATTCCTGCTACTGAGATGATGGGAAGAAAAGCAAATGTTTCATCATATTATGCAGAAATTAATTGAGTGGAAGGAAGATCTATTGATTCTAGCTAAAAATACCCTGCTTTCAATTGTGATCCTCAAGTCATATGCTTTTTAGGTTCTCATGAAAGTGCATGAGATTAGTATACACCCCATTGAATCAGATCATGATTGCCTGCTATTTTAATTAAACTTTATTGGCATACCTATATTGCCAAGAAAATACACTTTGAGAAGCCCTATTAATAGCATTATTTTTGTTAGTGTTTTTTTTTTTTTTTTATATATATATTTTTTTCAGTTTCACTCATCAAATTCTTTAGACATAATAAACCTGTGCAGCTTAAGGTTATTGGTAAGCTGTTTGTTTTGCTATGTTTTTTAACAACACATTTAAAAATTAATTTTCTGAGAAAAAGATGCTTAAGTAATTTCTTCCCTACCTTACAGAAAGGAAATCTGAGGGAGAGGTTGTATGGTCTGCCCCTCCCTATGCAGCAGTCATAGCCACCTCTGGACTCCAGTCTGTGTTATATGAAAGATGAAAGGGACAATGAAAATGTTTAATACCAATAATTGATGATAATAAAATTACCCTTTTACCATTTGCTGATCCTTCCTTTGCTCTTGCTAATGCATCCCTACTTGATTATAGGTTATCCTGCCTAGGGTCAGGGAGATAATCCACATTATTGTTTCAGTTTCAACTGAATCTTATCTTTTGACAATGAAGCCTGTATCCCAATAGCCCTTTCTAGGCAAATCTTTGAAACTTCCTGCTAAAGCTAGAGACCTTCTGCCCATGACAGAATCTTTTGAAGCTTCTGAGTCACTGACTCCTCACTATAATGGAGTAAAACAAGGCACATTATTTTACTGTCACCCAGAAGCATAAGACAATTTGATGCAGCCACCCAAGCATCGTGTAGGCAATAGAGCATTTATTTCTTTGAATGGCATCTATACAGCTAATCACCAATGACTTGAAGACTTGTCACTAGCAAAAAAATAAGGTTGAGCTGAACCTCAGGTCCTCAGGTGATCAGTTAACCCTTCTGCCTGTCCCAAGGCAAGATTCAGTGCCTGTTTGTGTTTCTTAAACCACAAAATGAGTTCCTGAAAGCTAGATTTTAGTAGATTTTCTAAGAGCTTAGAAACATCAGATTTTTCTTCTTTGGTAATAGAGTCTAACCTCATACGTTCCTTCCTTCTACTATAAAGTTATTAAAGAAAGCTCAGTACATCCTTAATTGGATCCCTTCCATTTTCACTGAGAAGACAAAGTGCATTTAGACAACGTGTAACTGATTAGTTCCTCTCAATGGAGTCTGAATGAACCCTCTTTACTACCATCTTGCTCTGTATAAGGACAAACATCTCCACAAGAGTGATTTTCATTGCTCTGCATCCACCATGTATTGCACACTTTAATTAGCTTGGCCTCACTTCTCTCTGTTTTTTTTTTTTTTTTTTTTTCCTTTTTTTTTTTCTTTTTTTTTCCTTCTCTCTCTTTTTTGAATAGCCACAGTGAAATACACTTAGTGAGGTTAGATTTTCCAGTTGCTACCACTTGGGTTGTCAACACAAACATGCATGCAAGTACAAATCACAGCTACTTCTGAAAAAGCCTTGTGAATGAGAAATGACAGCACACCACAAATCCCACCCAACAGTGAAACACATGCAGAGAAAGCAACTCTTTTTTTGCAGTTATGTTATTTCCACCATGACTGGTAAGTTGAAAAAAGAAGGAATATGAGAGACAGAAATACAGTAATGTTACATATGAGACTTTGTATGGCTACATACCATTAGATGAGACATGAGACAAAGCATTTAGTAGTAAAAAATCACATGTGACAGAGAGTAACTTTTGCCCTACCTGTAAATGTGGAGAGAAATGTAGATGACAGTGTGGGAACTGAAGGAAAGCACACAAACAATAAGAGTTGATTTTGGACATTTAGTGCTCTGCATTTACTTTGCTAAAGTTATTTCTCAGTTTCATTCCAGGTGCTATGAGAGAAATCCCATAAATACTAATGGAAAGGTATCTCTTGGTTCAAAAGAAATTTGAATACCAAATTAGCACAAGCCCATTGATGAAGCACTGAATAACCCTAAGTTTTTCCCATATGAATCAGGTGCCATGTGTCATATGATAAGAGAAAAGGTAATTTTTTCCTAATACTAAGCAGCAAGGTTATTAGAATAAACCAAGAAAAAATTTCCACAAATTAGCTTAATTAGTTTTTTTTTTTTTTTTTTTTTTTTCTTCTTCCCTGTTCTCTCTCAAATTCCTGCAGGTAAAGAGGTAAAGCCAGGGTTTTAATGCACAGGAATCTCCCTATCTGTGTTTTGCCCCTTAACTCTTTTTTTTTTTTTTTTTTTTTTTTTTTTCCCAAATACAGTCTGCCCCTCTTAAAGGAGGATTGTAGGAAAATATGTCCGGATCTATGTGGTGCACTCAATATGCTGATGATCTGGTGATATGGCAGCAGCCGTCTGGTAGTAAAGACTCCTTCTGTCTTATCCCCCAGAAATTGTGACTAAGACCTCTAATGTTTACGCTCATAAATTATTACAAGACAAGATACCACCAGATGGCTCAAGAGTACGTATGTAGGTATTCCATGAAATCTGTAGCACCAAGTGAAAATAATTGTGTTCTTTAAATAATATTTTTCTGTAGAGCTTGCAGCATCATATTCCTCATTTTACAGACAGAGAAAATGGCATACAGATAGTGAATCATTTGTGCAAAATCAAATAATGCATAAAGAGTTAAACCAGGATCAGAATCCATAAAGTCTCATTCCTTTATCTGGGTTTTGACAATCAGAACATGCTTTTGGTGTTTGTATACTTACTGGGAAGATTATCAAGGCCACAAAAGACCCTAAAAGCCCACAAACTGTGTTAAGCACCCAATTCTCTGTTGTTTCTTTGAAAATGTACCTCTGCAGTCTTCCAGTGCTAGAAGACTACCATTATGTACATTGCACTGGATCTGAACTACTTTAGAAGAGCACCATTTGAAATTGAGTTAATTAACCATATCGCAGTGCCAACAAAATAGCTTGTTGTTGAACTTCTTCCTATCTGCAGCAAACATTTTTCATTGGACAAGGCCAGCAGGACAATTTCTTAATAGCAAGTCCTGTTTAAGAGGTTCCTGGATGGACCATTACTCAATTAAAGTGTAATCATTCACTTATTCAATTCTCTCTTCTTTCTACTTTCATAGATTTTTAAATTTCTGCCAAATACAGATTGTCTTTTATGTGACTGCTCAGTAACAGGAGTGTGACTTCCAGAGAAAAACAGTTTCTGATAATCTTGCTCACAACACAGAGTATGCTACCTCATAAGTTATTATTGGCCTCATACCAATACACTCACATATAAAAACCTCCAGAAATTATTTTTAGTTTAGTTTAGAAACAGTTTTAACAAAGATTTACTGAAGAATTATTTTACTTCTGTGAATGCATGTGTAGGTAGATAGAGAAAAGTTCTGGACACCCCTTTGTTTAGATTATTTTAAGTGGAAGAAAACAGTATCTACAGTATATAGGGAATCGTTTTCCTTGTACCAAAAAATTAACAAAACAAAACAACAACAAAAAAAATCCCTTATTTAATCAATGTTCACTAACTTATTATATAAAGAGGGAATCAGAATAATCAGAAATTCAAGTTCATTTTCTTCTTTGTTCCTCATACCTCACCTCTTTGACCTGTTATAGCAGCTACTCATAAAAGAGATGACAACTCCCTCTTGAGAATTTTTAACAGCAGTCAAGTACAGAAATGCTATATGCAATAGTTACTGAAGGGAAGCACAAGGCTGGAAAGTGAAATCCTTATCAAAGGACTTTCCCCAGACAAAAATAAGGGTGTATATCTCAAAATAAAATTAATTAAAAAAAAGAAAGACCAAAAACAAACAAACAAACAAAAGCACGAACCAAAAACAAACCCACACATTAATAAATAAATAAATAAATAAAAAATAAACAACAAAACAAAATGAGTGGGAGCAAGTCAAGTAGATGTTGGATTAGATCTCACCAGCTAAGCAGGACTAGTTCCCACAGACAATTAGACTGAGTAAAAAATTTAACTTTTGTAGCCTTGGGCAAGGCATGATCGTAGCTTTCATTGAATTGATCAATGGAAGCACACTGTTATCTTGATTTTTACAGGAGACATTTGGCAGAAACATTAAGATGAGAGAAAAATATTCCGTAGTTCTATAATTGCGTGTTGCTTGTAAGAAGCAACACATTGAACCTGTGGTTTCATTCCAATCAGTGTAGTGAAATCCTCTAGGTATGATGGAAGACACTTGTACGCAGCAGCAGAAGCCAAGCAGGCATCCCTCTTTACTGGGAGCCCCCACTGGTGTGGTACTGGGAAGAAATCTGCCCACAGAGGTGCCGTGAGTTACTGCCCAGGCTGAACCTGGGGCTGATTTCAATCCACAGGTCTGCATGAGACCTTTAGCTACATGCAGCATTCACTTTAGATTAGGGTTATTCAAAGAAATTATTTTAGCTCATGAGAAGGCCAGGAGGGGCACAGAAAGAAATTAACATTTTTCCTATTTTCCATGCATATTTGTATAGTCTCTAAATTAAATCCAGGTAAAATTCCTAACACAAACACCATGTTTCAAAACTTTTAACTTCAAAAAATTGTGACATAAAACCAATTGATTTCCTTATCTCCACCCCTTCTCCTACTCCTAAAATGAAACAATTCTATTAATTCACTGGGAATTTGTGATTAGTTTCACTTAATCTGAAATTGAAACTGAATTTCTTTTTTGCTTTTTGGCAAATAAGTTTTTCAGAAATACACAATGTACGTTTACTATGTAGACCTGTGGGATGGTAAACCTGATCACACAGGTGCACAATTTATTACAAAATACTGGATCAGCAAGATGAGAAACAACATAATAGACCAACATATTGGGCTTGCATGCATGAATTGTAAAAGCAATAACAAGGTCATTGGAGTGCTGCAAATATTTAAATATTCTTCTTCAGTGACAGGGAAATTCCGATATGTCTTAGCTTGAGACTTAGGGCACCAAGTTAAATTTGTCAAAGGTTTCTGCAAGATAGTAATTTCCCCTAAGTATCATATTGTCTACATATATTAACAATATGAAATCTTTCATTGTGAGAAGTATAGTAGTATTCCTGACATACCATAGAAGTCTATATCTCTTTAGTTGGTCTCAAGTTAATGCCAACTGCTAAAAAAATCTTCAGTGCTACAAAAGAATGTTTAACATATCAGTTGTTTAACATATCAGTCTATAACTTCTATGGATTTAATGAAAAGCTTCCTTTTCTATAAGGTCTGACATTATTCTGTATACAGAATAAAACCCAAGTCTCTTCTGTATCCTGTAGTACCTGTAGAGTTGCTCAGGACAAGTGCAAGGGGAAGATGCCCTTATACTGTGGAAAAGGACAAGATGTTGTGGGATTACACAAAGTTTGCAATGATAAAGAAAGGAAAGGACTGAATTACACCTTGGAACCATGTGTTGCAGAGTTTTTTACCCTTCTTAGAGCTATCCCAGTCTGTAACAGATTGGTCTTCAAAAGAGCTAGCTACAGTAGTCCAAAACAGAGAACTAGGAAGTGAGCTGTTAATTCAGCAGCATGGACAGCCACAGTCTGCATTGAATATTCATTCAAATTCGCCTTATATTCAGCAGTAGAAATGAAACTACAGTGTCTGAGAAGAAGGTGAAGGTTATTGCAGTAACTATTTTTGATGGTTGCAAACAGGGCAAATTATTCTGTTCGCTTATGAAATTCTGGATTGGTATCGCAGAAGTGAAAATTCCATTACTTGAAAGCAGATGCTAAAAACAAATAAGGCTTTTATGCTAAACTTACTCCTAGTAGGAAATAATTTCCCACCTGGCTCAAATAAGTTTTTGTGATTTGGTCCCCATATATAAACTGAGCCCCTTTGGACACTGCAGTTTAGGAAACAAGGGTTCCTTGTCCTGGCCTGAAGAAGATGGAGTGATGAGGAATACGATCATGTCATATACTATGGAGTTATTCCAGTCCCCAAATGGTATGCAGGGTCAGGAAAGACTGTAGGAAAACAATAATTTACAATGTGTTTTTGTTTGTTTGTTTGTTTGTTTTGTTTTGTTTTGTTTTGTTTTTTCTTTTCTTTTCCCAAAGAACCTAGAGGATTCATCTATGGCCACAAAGAATTACATGAATGCAGCTTTACAGCCTGCCAGTGTTGATCCTTTATTGTGTTTGAAGCTGAAGAGCTTGGCTCCATTTCACCTGGCTGCAAGACAATTTAGCACTTAATCCTAGTTGCTTTCTAGTAGTGCTGATTCTGAATCTGGCTGAATGCCAAGGTGTAAGGACAGCAAAAAGAAACAAATGATAACCTGGAAGGACTCTGGACATAAAAACCTACATTCTGCATAATATGCTATTGTTATTACCATTAATATTTCTGGCTATTACAGTGCCTGGAAATCCTAGTCATAGACCATGATCACACTCCTCTAAATACCTTGCTTTCTACCATAAAAAAATGTGATATCCAGTAAAAGGCAGCTAACATGCCCTTAGGGAGAATACATGTTATTTCATTTCTTAGGGAGCGTGCTCTTTCTGTTAAGACAGTCTACTAATAAAGACGGAGAAACAACACCTGAATTTGGGATGGATATACCACTGAGCCTTGTTTCCATTGACAGGTACCCCGGGGAATCCAATTTCAAGTCAATGCAATGACACCCTAAGTCCTAGCTGATTTCTTTTCGTTCCTTCTATGTGGGAGATTTGAGCTTTACAGATCAGGAAAACAAAATATAGAAATGAATTATTTGTACAAGGTCACAGGGCAGGTTCTGGCAGAAACAGAAATAGAAGCTGTGATTGCCAAATCACACCACCTATTCTAAGTGACAAACCAACATCTCTTCATCCTCCAGCTTCCTTTACTGAGTTTAGGCAATTACGGGGTGAATTGAAGGTACAATGCCCTTTTTTTTTTTTTTTTTTCTTGTTCTGAATTTAAAGAAGACAATTTTATTTAGACATCATTGTTAGTTACAGATAATACTTTGTATTTCTTTTGTTTAATGGGTGGGGATGAATCAAAACAATTCTATTTAATTACTGCTGTGATTTTGCTGGTTCAGTGCAGAAAAGCAGTTTATCAAGTTGACGGGAAAAAAATTCTAAACCTAATTGTTGCACTTGGAATAAAAAATACATCACTTAATAATTAAACAGAAAATTTTTTATTTCTTAAAATTCTGTAAACAGTTGAACATGAGAAGCAATATAATTCAAAATAATGCATTATTCCTGGATTCCAGTAATGCTGTTCCTGCTTTTCTGTGTTAATGAACACACTGAGAGAAATGTATGTTGTCAAAGTGTAATCAAAATTAGCTTGTTTTATAAATCATTGAAAAGGACAGAAGCATAACTTGTTTTGAGTGATTTTGTTTGGTTTGTTTATTTGTTTCAATCTTTTGTTAATGCCTGAACACTGAAGTGTACTGTATTATCAAAGCTAATACTTCCACAGAAATTTCAAAAATCTAAATATACAAATTGTCTCCTCTTTCATTAAATTAAGCTCAATACATCAGCACAGTGAGTGTGTTAACTGAAAAGGACTGTTCCAAACTAAGTTCATATGATTCAAAATACAAATTATACCATGTATTTGTATCACCTGAACAATGTTTTACACACCAACAGTAGGAGATGATTGGCTGAAGAGGAATGTAAGAAATACAGCAACTAATCAGAACTCTTATTAGCTGCAAACCAAAGTAGACTTTTGAAGGAAATCAATAACAACTTAACATGATGATAATGACAGTGAACCTGAATCTGCAAATCTTTATCATGACAATTGAGATTTCTTATGCATCTAGTTCCTATTCAAGCATTTACTTGAATACTTTACTTATTAAAGACATAGTTAAGATTTATAGGGCTAGAACCACAGTGAAGTTTTCATTCTGGTTTTGACCAGAATGAAGAGTATTGAAAGTCTCAACTAATCATTAGAGAAAACTGGGCAGGTTATACCATCAGGACAGCTCATTTCCCATTATGAAATGGAAAGAATGAGATGTTACAATGACCAGAAGAAATAAGGAACAAAACTAGTCAATCACTTTATATGATCTCTCCTGGACATGTGTTAATGAGGAGCAGTAAATTTTCACAGAGGCATCTTGCTCTACTGGGATTACTGAGCTCTGTTGAAGTTATTTGGCTGACAACTGTAAAGATGTCAAGTACAGAAACACCTAAGTGTTTCACAAAAATACTTCACACTGATGCTAGGGGAGTCTCATGTATAATTGATCTCTATATGCGCAAACTATTAGAAGTGAAGCATATCTGTAACAAACTACATTTTTTGTGCCAGGTCCTGGGGTAGGTGGAGACAAACTATAGGCATTAGGATTCAACTTGAGGGTTGTAAATGTTGGGTCGATGTTTATCAAAATTTCATCACATTCTTTTTGGATGTGATAACTCTAAAATGAAAGCAGGATCCCTTAAAGGATTAGAATAAAATTTATTTTATTGGTCAATATTTAGGGAAAAAAAAAAAAAAAAGCTATTTATCCTTCCTACTTCTCAGGCCACATTATACACATTATATACATACTTCCACCTCTTTTCTGTCATTTAGGAACCAACACCTTTATCTTCTCTCTAAACTGAAACTCCTATGTTTGTCACCTCAGGACAGACTTGGAAAAAAAACTGATCTGGGTTTAGAGGATGATATTAATTTTGATACTTCAAAAGAATTCAGTGCTTCAGGAAAAGAAAACCGTATGTAAACATTATATATTACATATATACATATATATTTTTTTCATCTTAGTAACATTTATGATGGATGGGAGAGAATACGATGAAACAATATAGTACAATTTTGTGCTGCTGCCTTATTCTGTTTCTACCTTCAAGAAATAGACTATAAAAAAGGCTTGTGATAGAAATGAATGTCAACACTAATTGTTCTGCTCTGATGTACAGAGAATTCTTTACTAGAACTTGTATTAAATTCTGAAGTTCTGTATGAAAAGCTACAGAGAAATCAGAATTTCTTTTGTCTTATTACTGACTGAAAAAAGATATGAATTAGAATTATTAAATTAGAAGTAAAAATACGTAATATCTGTTTGAAATGCTTTATACTTCTCAGACGAATGTTTGCTCAATACCATATTTTCATTCTGAGTTAGAAGATGCATTGCTTGTATTGTTCATTACTTCTTCTTGAACAGGTTGTGTTTTTCAAACAGCAGCTGACAGAGTAGACAATCCTCATTGGAAAACCAGACCATGATATTATGAAGCATAATCCTTTCCTCACCATGAATAATTTCCTCACCATCTTGAAAGATGAACACTCAATAATGACCTCTATTTTATTCTAAATAAATCTTTTATTAACCACCTTTGATTTCAAAGCTGTGTAGATTAAAATCATTGTGATGGCTTAATATTAATGAAGTGATTACTCCTAGTTTACCTTATTTCTTATAGGTCATTTCTGAGGGGAAATGATGTGTCATTAGATGTGTCATTGGAAGTTCTATTGTATTTGACACCTCAGTTCAAAATCAATTAATTTTTAGTTCTAACATTATTTAAGTCACTTAGAAGATTCACAAGACTATGTTTCCTAAATCATATTTCAATAGTTAGGGTAGACATTATCTTTCTCCTACCTTACACTAGGAAGTTCTCATTGTTGGGGGCATCCTAAAGTCAAATCTACAAAAAGACTAAATATATTACAAATAGTTGGAAAAACAAGAGAGTCCATAACTTTTCATATGGATTGGAATGCATCTTTGGAATGCATCTTCCACAAGCAGACCTAAAAAACTTAGAAGTAAATATCAATCTACAATATATGTAGCAATATTTTTTACCACTGACTGACTTACACAGATGGCATAATCTCAGGATGATGCTACACTACAGAATTATAAATGTTTGATAATGGTGTTTATCATCAGAGATTTGGATTCTGGTTCTCTACAATGAAATTGGTTTCACACTGGATGCTTAATGCTCTCTGTAGATCAATCAAAAGATGGGATAAAAAATGAGAAATGTCTAATAAAGATGGGTATAACTTTCTGGATATGTTTTTCATGGGAAAAGTGAAGTTTAGATTAGCTGAAAAATGAGTTACTGAAGAACTATTTTAGCCAATATCTTCTTCTTATGACTTTTCAAAGGTTTAATCCTGAATATTAACCAAATATTTCATTTTCTGTCTTCATCTACATTCTTTTATCTGAGTACAAAACACATTTTTGGTTGCAATAAGTAAAATTAATTTTTCAAATGGCCTAAAAAATTGTTCATTTAATATTCTGATTAAATAGATTAATCCAAAAAATATATATATATTTTAATTACTGATTTGTCAACTAAATTAACATTTGAAAAATCTGTTATCAGCATAGTTCCAGTTGGTATCCAATAAGTGTCTTTTAACCATCAGCTAGTTAAGAACAAAACAGCTTCCAAATGAAACATTTTTTGCAGAAAGAAAAAAATACTGAAAGATCAAGATACTATCTTCTTAATTTAGACACGTTAAAATATGTAAAGATTAAATGATTTGACAGAAACCTTGCAAGGAAAGTGACTGTGACTTTAGGTACAAAAAAGACTGTCTTAGATTTTCATTTTAATAGACTCAGTTTAAAATGTCAAATTCAAGAAAGTGTGTATGCATCATCCAAGTTCATTAAAACGTGTGCATGTTCAAGTTCAGTTCAGCTGCTGGTATGGTAAAATTTATTCCCAAATTTTAAATTAGATTATGTTTATACAAGGATTTCTGTCAATCCTTTTACTAATCCAACAGCATCTTGGGAAAACAGGTAGATTTCAGCATTCACAGTTCCAAGTATGGGCAGCAAAATATATGAAGTTTTTGCTCTAGTGACTTGTTTTTACCTGCTGTGTTTACATACACCTCAGCAATATTCCTGCTCATTTTGACCACTTTATCCATGTGGAGGATTAAAAAAAAAAAAAAAAAAAAAAAAAAGGTCATTTCAAGACCTTTCACTCTGCAGAGATGTGTGAGCATATATATTCGTATTCTGTGCTTTTCAGTTTTCCCATGCAATGTCACAAACTCAGTTCAAATCTATACTCTCAACTATGTTGTCAAAGCAAGAAAGATTTTTTGAGTATATTGCTGGTCATAGGAAATACATGTCCACCTTCAGCTCCTACACTAATCATCTCTTTGTAGCTAGTATGGGTTAGGTGGATGTACACAGTGCAACATCTAGAACAGGGGCCAGGGTGCTTTGTGTGAGAGAGCAGACCCTTTCCTTTCCCAACTATACAGATCTCCACTTGACTGACCTATCTGAAGCCAATTTTTATGAAAGGAACTAAAGTTTATTTCCATCATCAAACCAATAACACAGGAACAAAGGGTAATGGAGGAGATATGGTACAGAAGGGACAGGAGGAAATCAAGACAATAACTGAGGCATAATCTAAGTATATTAAGATCAAATACAAAAGCTCTTTCCTTCCTTCTTTGGGTTTGACCTGACATATTGTTGTTTTTTGCTTTACCCCCATGGCCAGTGACTTGCTCATTTTGTTTTTGGGTTGATATAATGGGAAGAAGGCACACTTGGTAAAGTGTGCTAGTTTTTATGTTCAATCCTTTTCCTAAATCTCCCTGGGGCTCCATTTAGATTAAAATCCTCCTTCCTCCCACCAAACATTATTGATCCTTAATTTATTTAGGAGGCAGTTTCAGCACTCCTTCTTCCAGGTATTGACTGCCCTTACTGCCTTGGAAATGATAATGGCCCTTCAGAAAAATAGGTACTAACTATTGCACTTGAGTAGACATTAGAAAAATATTAACAGTTCTCCCCGACTTGGACAAACAATGAATAAATCTCTATCTGAAGCTTTTTCTACATACTGAACCTTATATTTCATATTAACCTGTAAACTCCTAATCATATATCAATGGAATTGGTGCTAGTAGCTCATTAGTGGGTCTTGGTTGAGAAAGAAGCAAAGATAAAAATAGGTCTTTGTAAATTTGACTAAATAATTTGTTTAAAGAAAAAAAAAAAAAAAAAAAAACCAAACAAACCAGGTCTCTCAGTCTTTTACTTCAGGACTTAACACAATCCTATGTTGAACTGCAACATTCACTTTAGCAATCTGAGATGTCTTCTTATCAGGCTCTGCTGAAGTTACAAGGCACAAGATACCACCATTATCCTAAAAGAGTTTATGAGCCACTTGTAACCCATGCAGATTTTGCACATCCCATGTAATGAAAGAATGTCTCTTGAGTATCACTTGGTGGAAGGTTAAACATCTGTTTAATAATGCTTTCAAACCTAGAAATACTCCTTACATAATCCTGAAGAATGCTCAGAAAACTTCAGTTGCATCACAGTTGATGACAACTGACTTTCCAGTTTTATTACCTTGAAAACATGTAAGGGGAGAGGAAACATTGGCAGAGGAAACACTTGAAAAATAACAGCTCTGCAGAACTGTCCAAACTATTGAAGGCCCCTTGTTTCACACCAGTGTCTGAAGTATAATCATAGGTGTCAGTGAATCATGCCTCACACTATTCCAGTGACACAGCAATGTTCACATTCCCCAGCCTTACAGATGAAGAAATGAATGACCTAAAGAGAAAACAAGGAGCACCCCTAGCCCACAGCAGAGAACAAGGATTCGGGTGGTCTTGAGCACTATTACAATGCTTTGGACATATCTCCTCTTCTTGCTTCTCTGTATTTACACACACATTGCTGGAACAACGGTCACTCTGACTTTTAAAAAATCCATCATGAAAATTTCCTTGGTGTTTCCACTTTGACATAAATGAAGGCAACTACTTTCTGTGACAAGCTCTGTTGGGTAATTACATTTTCTTTCAAAAAAAAAAAAAAAAAAGGGTTTTGTTCTCAGCTATTGTTCCATGTGTTTATTCAAATAAATCTGGGCTAATGCAGCCCACTCTCAGAGAGAATTCATCAATTCATCTCCTGGCAAGAGATTTCACTTCCAGTCTAGAATATCACTAAGCAAGGATGTGAACTTCAGCAAATAAAAGCAATATGGATGGACACTCTGACACTAGAATTCATTATTTAGGTAATAGGTATCATGCCCCATTACTTTTAATCGAATGATTAATAACAATTATTGCAGCTTTTTTGTAATAATTTTGGAAAGTAGTAAATGCACTAAAATTTGGCTTGTAAAAGTGAAGCATTCATTTCTAATTGTTACTGTTTCCTGACCAAGTACTTGGCAGAAACAACTGTCCTCTTTTAACCCACACATCCTTTGACAGTCCTGTTCCTGAATCAGCCATTTTGTGACTGCCCCTGCATGCAGAGAAAAAAAGTGCATGCTTAAGCAATACAAGTTTGGAAGGCTAAAATCTCCAAACTTCTGAGCTACTGACTTCCAGCTGTCCTTATCCCTAACAACTGTCCAAATGGAAAAGCTGAATGATTTGTTATTTGTATTATGCCACCTTCACATCTACATGCATCAATAGAAAGGTATTATCTTCCAGCAGAAAGAAATCTGGACATAAACAAGAAAACTTGGTTCTATTTTTTACCCCTGCCTTTTGGTGTTTTAATTGCAGGTAGAGTCCAGTACCCAAAACATCAGTTGCCCCAATAAAAATTATTATGAGTGCTGACCACCCATCTCAATAACAGAGAAAGTTAGGGATTATGGCTAAATATTTGCTAATCCAAACTTGAAAGCAGCAAGCAGAAATTCCTTATATCTATGTCAGAGACATACAAGAAGAAAAAAACTATCTGTCCTGTAACATTGAATTAATTTAGCTCATCCTCCCGATTAATAACCAGGGTAACATCCATGGAAAATATAACAAAACAAACCTGTATAGTCTGCTATTTTGCAAGAATGTAAAAAGAAGTACCTGATACAAGAAGCTTTAGCACCATTTTGAGGTAGAGCAGGAACAGGATTCAAAACCACACGAAATAGATGAGGAAGGATATTGACAGTGTTTTTCAGCCCTGACTTTCAAACAATACTGAGGTTTTCACCATAGAGATTTTAACAGATGTAGGTCATACCTTCTTCAAGAGAATAAAGGCACTCAGCTCATGCTCAGTCTGGAGAAGAGGTGCATGGCTCACTATGCCAAACCCCAGCCATCAAGCTGTCTGGGCTAGGAGATGTGCTGCCAGTGGAGCTATGACTAGCATAACTTCCAGGATCGTAAAAGATGACTTGCACTTCCACTAAATCAAATCCAGTTTGGGAGCCAAGATGACAGAGGAATAGTACTGAGCAAAACCAGAATGCTTCAGGTGTGATTTACTGGTGTAGAGAGAAAAAAGTCATACCCTTGAAAGAAAGGAGTGAGTGCAAGTGGAAGGAGACACCTGTAGCTTACAAAGTGCTCAAACCAGAGCAGGATAGCAGCCTGTGAATCTCTCCAGCTATGGCACAGCATGTCTGAAGGTATGATAGACTAGCACCCAGGGCCTGCAGAATAATACAAAAATCTCACTATGGAATTATTAGTCACAGTATGAGCCTTGGGGCTACTAAGTATAAGATAAAATGAGCAACAAGAGTGGTAAGTGCCAAGCTGTGTGAACTCCAGAGGTAATTACACACAGGAGAAAAATGAGAAAGTCAGCCACTGTGGGGATTTAGGCAAAATGATAGTGCTGCAAAAGATCAAAGCAGTCTTCCCATAGCTTCTGTTCCCAAGATTCCTTACTTCTAACATAAAAAAGTGTTTCAACAGTAACAGGGTGGGGACACATCAGCAGGAATTTTAGGATTGTAATGATATAAATGGTTTCAAAGTATAAATTTCCAGAAATTTTCAGTTCTATAGAATGCAGCTTTAAGACACCGGCAAGGCACAAAACTCAGAACAGGACTTAGCTGTAGATTTAAGCTTATAGCTACAGGTTACCATTTTGTCCTTGAATATATTGTTTAATCCTATTTAGCCCTATTGATTCCCAGTGGAACTGGAGGCTTGTATAACCATGAAGATTTAGGCTTTTGTTTTTTAACAGGAAAAAGGAGAACAAAAGAAACATTCTCTGTCACATAAATTATGAGGATAACTACAATAAATATTATTAAGAAAAATATGTAATACAGCAGTGGGTTCCAAGTAAGCGCGGTAGAAAAAAAAAATATGTATTTTTGAGATTTTCCATTGTATTTCCAGCAGAAGCAGGAATTATTCTTCAGACTCCAGGTAAGATACTGAATTTCAAAAATGAAAACACAGTATGCAGTACCATGCTGAGCAAAGAGCCTATCTGGGCTACAGCATGCAGGAGTGACTTAAGAACATGCAGTACGGTCGATGATAAAATGTTTGTTGTTACCTCCCTGGAAGTTGTAGAAAATCAATATACCCATCAGTACTGCACCCACTGGTTCAAACAGGTTCAGCCTTGTTCCTGGTTTTGATTTCTTATGTTCAGGCTGTGTCCTGAGCAGGAAGGGAAGTTGGGGGGAGAGGAGGGGCGGATTGGAGTCTGTGTGTGTGTAAGTGAGTTAGGCAGAGATATGTAGTGAGCTAGAAACCAATTAAACTGCAGTGTTAAGTGATGAGAATGCATCTATAAAAGCAGGGTGGCAAAAGAAGCTGGAATTAGTATAGCAGCTTGCATACACTGAACGATAATATTAGAAGTGCTCTGAACTGCTTTATTTATAGAGAAAATCAGAGCAAAAACACGTAAGGAAACAAGATTCAAAACAAAATATTGAGTTCAGGCAATAAATCTATAAAGCAGGAGGAAAAGATGCAGAAATCTCACATCTGACACTTAAAAACATACCCAAGAGAATAAAAGAACTGTTAGCAATGAAAGGCTTGCAGATTACCAAACACTGACTGCAAAACCTCCATTAAAATAACCTTAAAATGTTAAGTGTTTGCAATAATGTTTCTTGAGTGGTGTGGTGTGGGGAGCATCATTCACTACAGCCACTTCGTCAACTCTCTTTGACTGTCGTCAAAGGACAGTGATCTTCAAAAGCCAGTCTGGCTTTTGGGCATTTCCAGGTGGAAATGCCATACAATCTGGGTAGGTTTCAGCTGACCCCACCACGCCCCTCAGGGCAGCTGCACCTTCCCTTTACTTCTCTTCTTTCAGGGAGAGAAAAGCTGAATCCCCACTGCTTCTAAGTTGGCAATGTGGAAGGCAATGGAGATGTTAGGTGAGGTGAGGCAATTGTTCTAATTGTTACTAGAACAGTTATGTGGAAGCAAAATATGTGTACATACTCATGTATGCATACCAAAGAAGACAAAGAAAAGATCTGTGTATAGGGAATAAATGGAACTCTAAACCAGTTAAGGACTGTTGTTTTATATAGCCAGACTAATTAGTACTGTTGTGAACATTTGAATAAAAAAAAAATAGAAACAGAAAACTCAGTACCCTGAATTAACATTTTGGCATTGAGTAACAAATACTCAAATACTCAAATAAGCAATTAATTGACAGTGGTCATTTTGAAGGACAGGAAGAGGATAAAAAATGATTGCTTTGTGCCTCCAGTTCTACCTGTTGTAATTACAATATTTTCTTCAGATTTACACTGTCAAAGAAATAGAGTTGTACACTGAATTAAGCTCAAGATATTGGCAGAATCAGGTGAAATTGTACACAGTATTGAAGCTCCTCAGTTTCTTTCATAGACATCAACAAATGCTTGAGTTTTTAAGAGTGTGATTGCTTTATTTTCTTAATGTTATAGGTTCTGTGTTCACAGACCTGACTGTATCTGTACAATGCTGGTTTGAAATCAAAGCACTACTGATTTTTATTGGTTCTGCTCTAGTATCAATACATGTTACTTGCTTTCCAAGGCAAATCACTATCACTGAAATCCACCAGGAAAAAAAAAAAACACCTCAACACAAGAGAATTTTTAATGGGATAAGAATCTGGGCTGGATTTTTCTGGTAATAGAGAAATGAGAATTAGGTGCCCAAGTTTAAATTTGGAGCACTTACAAGCAATAGAGGTGATTCAAATTCATTCCCTCATGAGAGCAGCATTGCTTTATTAGCTGCTTTCAGCATATGCATAGGCTTGAAGAATAGCCATATTCAGAGGTTTGATGTGGTTTCACTGGATGAACTTCAGTATAAGATCTTACAGATCTGAAAAGGTCTGAAAAGATCTTACACTAGAAGCAATTAAAAGTGGTGCTGGCAGGTTATAACTATAAAACACCTTTGGAGGCACTTGTCTTTTTAGGAAATCTTAGTAATAATGTTCCCATTGGGGTATCCATTTAGATATCCTAAAAAGAAAAATCTTTAAAAGCATAAATGATCCCATTTCACTCCCACAGCTTTGTAAGCTGAATACCTGTCATATTCCTTTGAATGTCTCAGCCTTAATAGACAAATATAGGAAGACAGAATAAAAATATTCCTTTTAACTATAATAGAGATCCAGTTGGTAGCTCACCAATCAGCAATAACCATTCCATTCTGCATCTCTCAGCAAGAAAGATAGGACACAATAGGATTGTACCAAATTTATTATAATGATAGAATAATTGGAATAAGTCTACCAGAACACCTGAAGGGACTGATGGAGTATAAATACCATTTCCACTAGGAAGTGCATATGAGTCAAGCTCACCTGCCAGCCAAAAAGCTCTTAAATCTGCTTAGGATTTAGCTATGGTTGTTATCTTCTTTTTGATTATTCTGACAGTTAGTATTGTTTCTTCTTTCATGACACAAGTTATTTCTCGTCTCATCTCATCTCATCTTTTCTCTTCTCTTAATGAATATGTAGGCTATTATTTATGCATGATACAGAATAATGCAGTCACCTGTCTGTAGGAAGAAAAGCACAATTCATGCAATTTGACTAGTCATTATTTCAATGTGGTTCATATAGAGTCATAACAGGCAGCCAAATTGCTAAATCCTCCATTAGCTCCATTTTGCTTAAAGAGTAGCACAGGAAGACAAATCGGTGTGGCTAAGCTTTAGGTATAAAATATTTTCAAGCCAATCTCCTCTCTCTTACAGGCAAATAAATAAATTAATATAATACTACAGAATTGAATGGTGGGGGTTGGATTGACTCATTTTGAGACGATGTTCCTTTCAAAAACTTATCAATGCTGAAACAGTGTGGAGATCCAATGCACAAAACCTGTTTAAAATGTTGACTCTGTAATTAAATATACACCCAAAAGGTCTCTAAATAGATAAATAATTAGATAGATAGATAGATAGATAGATAGATGGATGATAGATAGATGAGAATTCTTGCAGTCTGTTGTCTAAAAATCATTGAATGAAAATTGAGGTGATTGTTTGGAATAACTTTTAAACTTTCTCTAGGCTCCTGCTCTTCAAGAGATTCACCTATTCTGCACGAAAAACTGAGTTTTTTATTTCCAAATGTATCACAACATATTTTGGTGAATTGTAACCATTTCTTCCTGTATCTCAGATTACGGCAACATTATTTATTGGGTTAGCAATGTCTGCCAAACACAGGATTTGACAGCTTAGGAGTAATTGTATATAGGACCAGAAATCACGAGAAACAATTTCTTTAATGACATCTCACCATTACATACTTATTTTGAGATCTGTCTGCTGTAAAGTTGTTAATCCACTTAATGTTCTTTGTTCATTCTATGTATGGAAAATTTCTTTTCTTCAAATGTCAGACAGTAGTAAATCAAATGCATTAGCAAAAATCAAATTTTCTCTGTCACAAACAGTCCTTTTCAGCTAGACCTGAAATTCTGTCAAACAAATCATGTGCTTTTTTTTACACAAACTTCTTTCTTTGAAGTTATGCTGGCTGACATTAATCTTGTGTTTTTACCTTCTTGCCCCTCGCTACTGGAGTATGCTTCCATTTTTTTACCGGTTATGTTACTTTATCTAGAAAACATTGCCTGGTTGATGCAACATGTTTCCCTGCCTCATTTGTTCTAGCCTGTTTCAATATTGGAATTAATATCTATCTTCCAAACTTAGGAATTTATACTTGGTCACAAACAAACATTCATGATTCAAAGGGTCCCTCAGCCGTCTATTTTAATACTTACCTTGATTTACCAGTTCATTAGGCTTTGTAAGCTTTATACTCCATCTACAACATCACTGAGTGTGCTTGATCATCTTTTCCAGCAGGGACAGAAAGATCCAAGTTCTGCAGTTGACACAAGTCAAGGAGACAGGAGCCTATTTTTCCTCCTCTCACAACTTTAGGCGGTATCAATATATGCCTCTGTAATTAATGACAACTATCCATTCTACCTACATAATAGATGATATGTGTTTTCCTACTTGCACCTTTCAAACTGTACTTGGAGAAGCAAACTATTTTTTCCCAAAGAGAGAACATCAGTTTGTCTTTGTACTTGCCATCATCATTTGCATCAATGCAGCCTATTTGCATTTGACTTAAGCTACTGCCTTCACCTTCTGAACAAGCAGTTGTCCCTTTTTTTTCTACACAAGCACAAATACTCCTTACCTTCTTATTATCCTCACACATGGGAGAAGTTATATATGTTCTTAAGATGTCCTGGTTCATATTGCCTATTGAAGTTCATTGCTTCCTTTGGTTTCATTTGCAACTTACTTGCTGTTTGTTGTTGGCCACAAATGCTTTGCACAAAGCACAGATGACCCAGCCATAATCACTGGTTAGTTGCAGAGTTGTTGTATTTTATGTTAGTGATTAACTTTTTGCCAAGAATATCAGAAGTATCCCTTGCTACAAGACTTTGCAGTATTTTTGTCATTTTGAGAATTAAGAGGTTTTTGTTGTAATGGTGATTAGTATTCCTCAGCTAAAATTGCTTGTTGCAACACAGTTTTTGATGTAGCTTAGGTATCTTTAGCCATATTAGGCAGTCTATAATAAACCCCTGACCAGCAATTTCATTACACATAAATTTGATGAATTAGTATTTAGAGTCCTGTAATTCTCAGTAGTCTCTGATTACGAGTATCTGATAGTGATTCCAGGAATTCCCCCTTTGTTCTCTTTCTTCTGAATCACAAGCCTCACTGCATTTACTTTCTGAGTACAATGCTGGCAACAGTGCATGCATATTTTTCTCAATAGGCAAGCTGAGGTCTGAGTTTGTCAAATGTAAAGGATTTCCAGCTCAGCTTTCATGCCTGAGTACCCATACATGATGAGTCCATTTTTAGCCTCCTCTTATTTGTTTAAAGGTCTCTCAACTATGAAAAGATTTAGGTGAAGGCCGCAACACTCTTAAAACCTACTCTCCCTATACTTGACCCAATATTACTCAGTAAAAATTATAAGTCTTGTGCCATTTAAACACTTCATTTCAGTCTCACCTGGCTCCTTTCCTCCCTGTACAGCAAGACAGTGGGTTTTCTGGGAAATTAATGGATAGCCTGGGTATTTTTAACTTTCAGCTTTCTACCCAGATCATTCAAGCTTTCCAGACTCTGAGAAACAGTTGCAGATTCTGTGTCACTGAGTCCAATATGGATGGAGCCAAAGACAACCTCAATTTTCTATCCATTCTACAGTCTTGCTGATCCCTGAGTCATGATTTTTGCCTTCATTCCCAAAAAGGAACAAACTGATGTAATATCACCCCAACTTGACATCCAAGCTCTGGCTATTCCTCTAGCATTGTCTCCTTCATTATATTTGCCAATTGCGGATACTCTGTTAGTCAAATCCATGCTTCATTTTGTTTTGAGCTGGGCAGTTTTGCCTACTTCAATCATTAAAGATCTCTCTGTGTGTTCTTCATTAACTGTGCCTTTAGAGGGTGAAACAGTCTGTGACTCACTTAAGCATCTGCTGACACCAGAAGGAGATCTGAATGATTTTATAAGTGGGTGGGTGAATGGACGGACAGAGCTTTCAGAATTCACCTGCCAAAGAAACAGAGGAGTTTTTTGTTCAAGTGACAACTTCTGAACATGCCACCTCCCAGCTCTCATACCCTCTGTTGGCATCTGAGTTGAGGACCTGACCCACCAATGTGTTACATTTACACTGAAGTTTAAAACAGATGAAGAATAGGATTCTGGGGCTTCTGGCATTCATAATTATTTTGCTTTTAACAACCTCCCAGCACTTTCCAAGGGAAAATTAAAAGTTGAAAGAAACGACATTACTTGTGCTAAGACTTTTTGTTACCTATCCTGCCATATTAGTGTGAATGGGCATGGTGGACACAAGGATAGAGGAACCTGTTGCAAAGTGTACGAGGTTTTCCTATTATTAAAAGAGTCAGTCAGTAAAAAGGATTATGAAAAGGGTGGTGCATAACAGAAACTTGAAAGACTATGTGTGGCACTTTCTGCAAGCACAAGAGTCTTGCACTTGAGCTCTAATCAACACAGATCATCAAATATCGCAACATGAGTGACAGACAGCCAAACAAACAAACAAACAAAAATAAACCAAACACTTCCAGGTCACAAAGTATAATAAATGTAAAGAAAGACTGGGCATTGACATTACCATCAAAAATATGTAGAGCTATAGTAGTTAGTGCTAATAAGTTCTGAAAGATTATTAACAACCATACTTTAGCTACTTGCAAATGTAGTTTTATCTAGAAAACTGAGATCATTTCACCACGTATGGGACTTTAACAGCAAGAGTTGTACAGAAATCAATGAAGACTTTTGCACTCCTGAAAATTTCAGTTAACCTGAGCCAGTTATCCCAGTAAGCAGAATAATTATTACTTGTTTTTATAGACTTGGAGACTGAGGCAGAGAACAGTTATTTTTCCAAAACTGCATTTTTTTTTCTTCCACACTGCATTCTTGAAGATCTTCATTAATTTCACCATGCTACTATTTTTTGTGCATCTTCACATGATTTTTATGAGCATGGGATAGTCGCTCTTACATTCAAACAACCACAGTCTGCAAAGAAATTCTCTTACAAATAGTAGCTGCCTAAATAGCAAACAATCACATTTTTCATAGCCTAACTCTTGGTGCTGTCTTAGAGTTGGCTCTTTCCACCTAAAATTTGTTGGGACCTGAATGACTGATCTCAGCAGAGATATCACAAAAACTTTATGGCTTTGTTCAAAGATCTAATTTAGCTATACTGTACAGATACAAGGATGTAACCAGGTTTCATATTTTCTGACTACCTTTCAAATCAGTTAGAAAATTAGTATTCTAGTTAGAATAGTTAGAAAATTAATAGTTAGAAATTAAAATTAGTATCTTTTCCTAGTGAATTTGCAAAACATGTTGAAATTAATAAAACAATATTAACTTTAACCCAAACAAAAGTAATTGTTTTCAGTGATTCTTAGAAATCTGTCTTGTGCACTCTTGGTACTTCCTGAAGTGTTATATTATTTTATATAAAATAACTATAAAATAACTGCCTGATTAGAGCTGGATTTCATTTCCTTTGAGTACAGGCTGCAGAAAAGGAATCATGAGTTCTGCTGAAATCTTTTTGTATTATTTGCAGATTTTCTCTATTCTAAAAACCCACAACATCCATAGGAAGTGAAAGAAATAGTGTTGGGTGGAAAACATTTTGAAACTTCGACATTTTTAGCATCAAAGAAAAATGTATTTAACAACCAATACACTGGGCACATAATTCAAACTGTCCCTCATTACAGACCTAAATTTATCTTCCATCCCACACAGAATTCTACTCTATCACACTTTTTCAACTCAATATTATTCACATCAGAAATGTAGGCTCATGAAATACAGGGTAGAAAAAGTGTTATTTATGCTAAAGAAACAAATCCCACTTCTTATTTAAGATTTCTGACTGTGGGTTTATTGTGTCCTCCCTCTTGGGGCTAAGTCCCATATGGTATCTCACATTTGCACCCAAGCAGATTGAGTATATGGTGTCTTTGCCTCTGAGAGCTTTGAATTAATATACTAAGACTCAGTCATAAAGTACTATAAAGAGCTAGAGGCTTTATTGACTTTAAGCTCTTTGGATGCATTTTGCCATATGAATTATTTAAAGTCCTTTGCTAGCTTCCCTGGGGCCTTATGAAAAGAAACTCACAATTGCCCTCAAATACACTGTGGCCAGTCATTCCTTAAAAAATCTGCTTTCTATAAAGACCATGAATTCTGTCATCAGCTAACCACCCCTGTGGAGGAAGTGGAGTCAAAATCTTAAGACTAGTAAACATTTAGAAGTAATTCTACTCTGAATATTTTTTCCAGATAATGAATAAAGAACATTTCCTGCTAATAATTACAGTGGTTCTGTAATTATTAGCAGGAAATATTACAAATTACTATAAACAAAGTTGAGACTTGCATAACATGGTAATATAAGTTCACAAATACTTGCTTGCAATTAATTTGAACTAAATTATTTAGTAAAGTCACCATTGTTATGAAATTATTTCAGAACAACAAAATTTTCCTTTCACAGCCTTTTTCAAGAATAATTTCTGCACAAAAATCAACTTAAAATTATATGAGGAACAGTAAACCATTATGAAAGGGTTCTGGTAATATTCTTTGATGACTGCCCCAACCAATGCTTTTGCACAAGTTAGTTCCCAAAAGCTCTCAGCTGATGTATCTAAGAGTCAATCTTATTTCTAGGAAATAATGCTATAAAAACTAAATCACCACCAATATGCAGATGGAATATGCCTCTAACTCTTTCTTCTATCTATTAGACCATTCTAATAGAAGCAACAATAGAAGCAATATTTTATTTTATTTCCATCTAATGAGGAAATCATGTTGGAACATATCAGCCAATTCAGAACATAGTGAAGAAGCATTCCTACACCAGTTTATCTTCTTTATCTTCTTTGTTCCCACATCTCTCCATTTCATCACATGTGATATCAATCCCAGTTCATGCCCAGATATAACTTCTTCATCTGCATACATATGATATCTAAACTGAATAAACTGCATTGTAAACTATGTCTCCCCTATTTTTTGAATTTCTTGCTCAGGTAGGATTTGTCTAATGACTTCATCCAAGTCTCACCAGGGAAGAACTGCCTTGAACTTCTACTTATGCACCACTTGCAGTGAAAATATTAATAAATAGTAAGTATTAATAATAAGAACACCACCATTAGACTAGCACTTGAGATGACAATTCTGTGACACAAACTGCTAACAACATGAGAAATTACTTAATTCACCAAACAATCTTGACATTAAGTTCTTCAGCAATAAATAATTATCTAAATAATTTGTAATATCGTCAACCAGCAACTTGCATTTTCCTTTTCAGATCCCACTTACGCGATGAAATTTCCCTGTGCTATGTATTACAATATTTACATTGACTTATTTGATGCATATGAGATACTACTGTTATCCTGACATCCTTACCTGGTGCAATTTAAGATTTCTTTCTCCTTTGAAATTAATAGTAGATTGCATAAGATGAGGATCTAGCCTACACTTTTAATAGGGCTCAAACACATCATAATAAGAAACCTACTTACTATGTCAGTATCAATATATTTTGTTCTTCCCTTCAGGAAATGTTAGGTACTGAAAAACGCACTAACTCAAGCAGCTGTAGGATAATAATTATTTAACCTCATAAGGAAAGTAGACTTTTGAGATTCCTATATTTCATGTAATTCTATTTTAAGGGTAGCATGAAATTGTGAATGTATAACCAGAAATTCCAAAAGATCTCGTTTAATGCCAGAATTTTTGTCTCAATCAAAACCAAATATGAATCCAGAAGAACAATACATATTTGCTTCAGAAAGTCACATCTGGATCATAAGAATATTTCTAATAACGTACTGATCCTTGAAACATCCTTGAAACAGCCTTTTCAATGTCCTAAAAGTCATTTAAAATTGTGAAAAAAAAAAAAAATATATATATATATATATATATGTATATATATTTAAAAGTCAGTTACTCCTTTATAAATTACAATACATCAGTAGATAGAAATTTTTGAAAACATCTTATACTGTGGTTCCTTGGACCACTAAGGTTGTTAGACACTGATCAAATAAGTATTAGGACAAAACCCAAAAGAAAGACATGTTTAGTTCTTACTCTCTTCTGTCATACTGAAAGTATACATGCCTCTGCAAAAATATAGAGTATGTTTCTTTTAATGTATATATGTATCTAGAAAAACTGTCAGAAAAAAATCTCTAATTGAAAGTAAGAAACAAATATTAATAATAATAATATTTTTTAACAAATGTTCTGGAAGCAGAAGATGAACTGTCATCCTGCAGGAGTAGTTTAGAGATTATAAAAGTCATAATACCATATTCTGCATAGGAACTCCTCAGCCAGAAAATATGTAAATGCATAAAAATTAAAACACTATTTATATCTCTTATTCATAAACTTTATATCAGCCTCTTCCAAACAAAAACAACAAAAAACAACAAAGAAAAACAAACAAACAAAAAACAGACCCAGACAAATCAGAATTTCTGATTCATGTCATCTTGAAGAACAACCTTTTTTATATCAGAAGTTTTTAGCTCCCTGTATTCCCTACTCTAATGAAACAGAATGAGATTTACTACTTGCATTCAAAGTGATACTGTCAATCAAAAAAAAAAAAAAAAAAAAAGAAGATTTGTACCTAAGTTAGAGAGCAGCTTTTTGGGGGACTTCAATAGCAACAATTAGAACAATATTCATTTCAGACTTGCAGGAAAGAAGTTATTTTGCTTACCAACTTACAGAAGTGAAAATCTTTAACTATAATTTTTCTTTGCTGTTGCATTTTACCCACTTGATGCCCAGACTGGAGCAATCTGATCCCTTCTTGTGCCTAAAAAGTCATATCATTTTCTGACGGTAACTACAATAGATTCTGCAACTCCTTTGGTTTGTGTTTGCTTAAATTAAGGAAGAAATATCCACCCCCAAAAATAATTCAATAAATAAGTACATCATTTCAGTTTGGAATTAAATAGGAAATCAGTTAATAAATCAAATTACTTATCTTTCTTCTTCATAACACTTTAATGAATTCAGAAGATTAAAAATCCTTTAAGGACAATGTATGTTCTAGACCTTGTCAGAATCATTTACACTTTGAGCTCCTGTCCCAGCAGTACAATGGTGGCCTTTCATCCTCCTCCTTTTTATGGCTTATCATTTACCTGTTTAACTCTTAAATAAAACTCACATTTTGCAGACTCTCTGCCTTCATGTTCAATGAGCTTTTGCTGGACCTGCACAAATTAATATGCTCATAAATGATGCAGTATGGATGAACCTAGTGATAAATTTGCGTATCTTAACTGTGAATGTGACTTTAAATTAGAGAGTTTTAAAAATAAGTGATCATAAATTAAGAAGTCATACAGATAAAGCTAAGAACTAGATCTCTCAGTAAGAATTCACCATCAAATCACACTGAAAATACCTATTGAACCACATATAATCTCATTAACTAAAAGTGAAAATTACATGTAATACTTATGCAAGTTATAATAAATCCTACTGACATACCAGTGCATGGGCCCAGGAGTTGGGATCTATTATAATCTACTAACCTAATTTCCATTTGAAATAATAATTAAAAAACCCACCCTTAAATACATTGACCTCTAATACATTCAAAATGTTGGAATAAATCAATAAATCAAGTAGCAGAGTTAATAATCGACTCTTTACTAATACGCTCTTATGAAAGAAAAGACTTCAATATGCTCAGTGCTATCCCTAATTTGAAGCTTTGTTTAATAGTCCGTTCTTCATATTATTCATTCTACCAGTTCACAAGGTAAACCTTCTTAAGCATTTGCAAGAGGGAACAAAGGTGAAATAGAGTATATTTGTAGCTACAATACAATGGTTTGAAAGTGTACCTAATTCATTATTCTTATACCATATTTACCACACCAAATAAGCAATATTTGTCATTTACCTTACAATAGAAAATAAGACTGGAGCTTCATTGTGATAAGTATTATAATAACACATCACATTTAAAATAAGCAAGGCATAAAAAGAGTGAAGGCAAGCAAGCCACACACTTCCTATTTTAAAGGATGAAGTATGCCATGCACAGACAGAAGAAACCAGGCATGTTAAAATCTCAAGAAAAAACGGAAAGTGTCGGCAATATGTTCTGTCTGTTATTTGAATTGTATCAGTAAACAAGCATAAGGCATAATTATTTGCACATTGAATGTAAAATGTGTATACACACAGCCATTCTAATCCTCAAGTTACAAGAGGCATTGATAAAATACTGATAATCAAGCTTATGTATGAAGGAGGAGATTTTATATATATATATATATATACATATATATATAAGTAAGAAATACAGAGTTATATTTATTTTATTATTCCCATCAAGTTGAAATAGTGGAACTTTTTTCAGGGAAATTTACTTTTTGTTAGACACATTGTCAGAAGGATTTCTCTCAAGATATTTAGGTAGGAAAGGGCTCATCTACACTGGCTCTTTAATGAAGTTTAATGTGGAGATTAATGGAACGCTATTCATTAACTATCATTCGGATACACTTGTGCATTCATGAAATAAAATCATTGATAAAAATCTTCACTGTGATCTTCCTAATTATAGTCATCATTGATGTATATTTACATCAAAAAACATTATTATATTCATGAAGTTAAGCACAGAAAGTCAAGAACAGGGAAATGAATGCTGAGTGACTGGAATTGACTTTCTATGTACGATATGAATTTATCATATGTTTAATTGAAGGTTTTTGGTAAGTATATTTCATGAAAGTATATGCAACCATATTGTCTTTAGCTTTTTGTAATATTCATTGTCATGTAATTCTGTATAATGTAGTTCTTTTTGACTCTTCCCAGGCATGGATAACATCTATAAGTAGATCCAAAAAAAAACCAAAAACCAGTTTATTTCCAGGACTCTGATTCTCATCATATTTCACAGTGATTATATTCATGATCTGGTCAAAAGATCTTCCTCAGACATTAATTTGTACTGCCTTTTAACTTGATAAAACTTGTACTGGCCCAACAGAGCCAACATGCAAATCTGTGTGTTCAAATGATCAAAACCACCAAAACTAATTCAGAGTTTTGGCATCTTCAGAGCTAAATATTTTGATCCCTAAATCACATAAATGTTTTTTAAAAACATGAAAGTGTTGTTTGTTTCATATCCATTTATTAAGACCAGTGTTTATTGCTACAGTAACCACTTCATGCTATTAGTATTGAGATAACATGTCTTTTACCTTCCGGTTTGATTTTAACCTTCTCTTCAAAAGTCTGTTCTTTCAGAGAATGAACAAACTAAATCACAAATTACTTATATTTCTAACCTAATCTAGGTATTATTAGATAAAGAGTTGCTTGAGAAAAATACCGCACTGTTCTCTTCACAATAGCCACCTCTCACTCTGAGTTGAGCATACCTGAGGGCATATAATATTTCTAGTAGATTCATGATCTATGACAAAGGATCACAACATATTTTATATCAGCTGGGTAAATCTGTAACACTGATTCACTTGGAGTTCATTAATTATGTCTCTCCCTGATATACGCTAATACTGAAATCCACATCTTTGGAGCTTATAAGAGGGCTTGTCAGAGAAATGTGCTTTCAGGTCTAAGTCTCCCTGCAGTAAGAGGAGACAGCAAAATGTACACTTGTACATGAATATAGATGTGAGTGATACTGAGGTTTGGAATAAGCATTGTCTTGAAAGCATGGAAATGTGAGACAATTCTGTGCTCTTTTTGTTTGCAAGAACATTCAAGAAGGGACATCTCTGCTTCACAAAACATAGCTTATGTTGTCATATAATAAAATTTAACCTTGATGGCTTAGGAACTGATGATCCTTATCAGGTAAACACGCAATCCCAGATGCAAACATCCAGAAATTGTGAAATGATTAATCACGAAACAGTATTCACGTATTCAGTCAGTGCCTGATGTGATAATACCGCAGAGTACAGCCTTCAGGATGGTGATGGTGGTCAGGTTCATGAGTATGTGGGCTTCATGTTCCTGAACACTGATGTCCTCTAATAGGTTAATGTCAGTTGACAAAAGAGAGAGGGGAGTAATGTGTTCATCTTCCAGCAACTGCTGTGTAATCTTGCAAAGATTTCTGAAAATGTGCTAATCTTATACATTTAGTAGTAGGAAACAGGAAGGGAGGAGATTTCCATTTATACCCAGGCTGATCTCAGTAGCAAGTTATCTGTGTCAGCCATGATAAAATTGAAAATTGCCCCCTATGAAGCAATATGAAGGCAAGTACTTTCTGCATATTTTCAAAGCTTCACCTTCCTGGAACTTCTTTTGGAAAAAAAAAAAAAAAAAAAAAAGTTCATCACCAAACTCCTTTTTGTACAACACACAGATTATGGGTTGGCCTCCATCTACTCATTCATGTAAAGTACCATTCCTCACCACGGTTCTTTGCACTCTGTCAATTCCCACTGCCAAAACGTAAATGTCCATTCCTAAAGAAATTAAATCTATCACTCTTTCAACAAGATTGTGTTGAAAACAAATTCAACAAATTTATTTGTCAAAATTTTACCTTCCTGCTGTCTCTGAGGACTGATAAGTAAAACTGTTTGTGATCTGATGGTAATCACAACTTTTTAGAAGTCTAGTTTCATTAAAATTCCACCCTCTCTTTCTCTCATTTTTAATGCTTTATAGCATTCAATTTTCTTTGCTAAAGCCTATGACCTCCAAAAATTACAGCATTGAAAAGGGAATATTCAAAAAGGCATTAATTTCGGTGATTTCACATTCATTTACCTATTTCAACTTAAAAGCTAGCAAAGATGAATGGAGATTCAAGTTCATTAGAGTGTTTGACATATTGTACAGAGAGTTTTGCATTGTATCTGCCTCTTAGAACATTTGACTTATTTCTGCTATATGTCCTAAGTCTCAAACAGCTACACCATATTCAAGGGAAAGAAAAAAAAAAAGCTTATAAACTGTCAGAAGTATAAATTCAGTAATCTAGAAAAGGGTTGCTAATGATGTATACAAAGGATATCAAATTTATCTTCTTAAATCAGCAGAAATAGTATCTCTTCAGGAAATTGAAATTCAGACAATCAATTGTATGCTTTATTTAGAACAACAAAATTCTCTTTTTACAGATCACTACCATAGACAGCACTTGCAAATATTTGAAAGCTTCACCTTTTATTTAGACTTGCGGATACATTCTTCTATTAGTATGTGCCTAATATGCTGCAGCAAGTATTTCACACTTGCAATGGTAAACTTTTATTATTATACACGTCGTGGTTTTGTAATTCCTATGCAAACCTGTTACTTTTTAGGAGTTTCTGTAGTGAAACCCATTTGTGCTGCCATGGTTAATATATATTTCAATACATACATATATTTCACACAACACAATATATATTTCGACATTGATTTTTCTCCCAGTATGGTTCAGAAGATGCCTATCCAAGAGAATCCAGCCCAAACAGACTGAACAAACTGAGTAGGATGGAGCCAATCATTTCTCCCCTTTGGACTTTTTATTCCTTTGATGACTTTCTTCCAAACCACCAGGACTGGTCATAAAAGAAATAACTGAACTACTCAAGGTTTAGAGGACAATGCTCCTTCCTTCTCTCTTGAAAAAGCCTCCAAAGCTACAGTTTCTCTGTAACTGCAGGATATCAGAACTGCTGGCATGAGCAGAGAAATGCTGAGATAATACAGTTCTGATATAAGATATATTCAAGGCTTTTCTTTCAGAAAAGAGAGACGATTCTCTAAAAGCTCTCCTAAAAAGACTTTACCTTAAACATCTACAGCTTCAAGATCTGAAAGCTGTAGTTTCAAGTTCTGTAGTTTCAAGTTAATACAAGACAGGCAGGCAAAGGAAGACAGAAAAGGAGTGAACACAGACAACGTACAACATCCATGAATTATTTGCAAAAGCTGTTGTAGATAAAATTCCTCAAAAGCATTGCAATTTTTTTTGTATAATCAGTGGGAGGAATCTTTGTTATCAGATAGTTTTCAGGCCCCAAAAGAGTCCAGACAGAGTGCTGTGAGCAAGGACACAAGGCAAAAATTACTTTGTAATGAACAATGTTAACTGCATTTATATATCTCAGTGATAACTATACTGAAGTGTGCAGCAAGTGGAAGAAGAAATAAAACAAAGGTGAATTCTTCATGGAGGATGTGATTTTGTCCAGGGACAAAATTAGCCCTGTTTATTATTAAATCATCTATTAAAAATGAGTAATGAAGCATAGGAGAGATGAAAACAAAGGAAAGTTGGTTTTAACCTAAAAAAAAAATTAATAATAATAAAATAAGAAACAGCACACTATCAAGCAGCAATGCTTGGATGTGAGAACCAAAATAGCAACAAAACAGTCTTGTTCTGCTATAGCTTTGCTCCTTTCTAGTAAGAGTAGAATTTATGTAATGAATCCTATAGCTGTCACACATGAAGTGACTACTGAAATAGTGCCACTGTACTTGCTCTTGAAGTGTCACAGGAAGACAGAGCAGCTGATTCCCTTGCCCATCTTCTTTAAGAACCAAGCAGTGTGTAAGTAGACAATACTATCTAAACTGTTTTGATTGGTGAGCAGTAACAGCCAACAGGCCATTTGAAACAAAGTCAGCAATAAGGAAGGATTTGCACAAACTACTGCTGGAAAACAAAAGTCTTTAGACGAGGTGTCTTCTTTCCCTGGCATAAAAAGCTTCTAAGACTCATCTTAATGTGGCACAAGAGCACCAACAGGGCCCACCTGAGTCCAGAAGCTAAGAAATTAATTTAGGTCTCAATTTATATAAACCTGCAACTATCAGCCTAAGAATAAGTAGAAAATGTTTGTCTTTGGTCTCTAGTACTGAGCATAATTTACAAAAGAGCAAGGTTATACAACTTTTATGATGGACCATACAATGCAAAGAGCATGACAGTTTCTGCAAGAACACAAACTATTAGGACTATTCTGCTTCAGATGCTTTGACTCAGTCGAACAATGCAAATCAGCCATAAGTCCAATTTAGCATTTACTGTTGTTTTTTACCATCATTGTAAAACAGCTGGAGTGTATTGATGAACCAAGCCCATTTCTGTAGATGTTTTATAACCATCATCTAGTCTTTCTGTTTTTATAGAGATATTTTATATCATATACTTTCTAGGTCTTCATTTGATTTTTAGACTGCTTTCACAATTCAATATGTTTCCAACCCAGATGATATATTTTCCCCTTACCTGCATGTATATTTCAAAGTGTTTGCATTTGTCATTCACTAAATGCATTATGACATACCATGACTTTGATTCTCTGAAGAATTCCTCATATGATACAGCAATTTGGAAAGCAGTTGATGAAGGCACTGGGTTTATTAAATTCCTAGTAATAGCTAAATTCATACACTCAGCAAGGTAACAGCAGATGTTAAAATGTGTTATTGCCATTGGATAAGTACAGTTTGCAAAAATAATTTCTAGCAACAGGCTTCCAGTTTTCAATTGCCAGCACATTTATTCTGGTTATAAAATATATGCAGAATGCTTTATAGAAATAAGTTGGGTAAGTATGCAACTATTTCAGAGTGTCTCAATCACTGTGTTATCATCAGGTTGAATTTTTGCTTAGTCCAGCTGCCAGACCCTCTTGAGATTATCTGAAGAACAATGAGGCATACTTTCATCTTAAAAGAAAAATGGTTTTAAATGAGGAGATACCACTGGGAACAATTTTGCTCCATGAACTAAGAGCACTTTCACATTTATAATTTCTACAATTAAGCCTATACTAATGGAAATCAAATTCTGCTATCAAGTATTCAGGGTGTATCCAAAGTGACTCTAAAATTAATACACAGCTACTGTTAGACATTTTTGATCTGGTAGTATCTTAAATTTCAAATACAGACAAGTATATATGTACCATCATACTCAATATTAGAACAGTTAATTTTAATTGTCTTCATCTCTATTGCCCACATAAGGATCTTGTTTAGGCTGCCGATTAGGGGAACACTTTTGATATGCTCACCAAGGAGAACTTAAAGAAAAACAAGCAGGGCACTCTCATCAACATGGGTAAATACCAGCTCCAGCTTACTGTGAGACTCCAAAGCACAAATAGAGTACCATGTCATTTCACCAGTATTCTGCTATCAAAAACTACAGGATAGAGTACATTTATTTAGCAAGCACTACAAATTAGCAGGGCTATAATTGATATACTTCAAGTGTTATGCGTCACCACAGGACACTGTGGGTCCTTGTGTTATTTCTTGTTGTTATATAGGCCAGAACCTGCTTCATTCTTCATTTTCTTCTCTAATTATCAGTTATGGATCCCTAGTTGTTACTGTGGAACACATTTCTCTGTTGGAATAGAGAAGATTTCAGCTTTACCATTTTCAAACTTTAGTTCTCACTTCTTGTGTTTTTGACTCCTCTCATATCACCTGCTCCTTTTTCTTAATTTGATTTCTGAGTGTTTTGTTTTTGTTTTGTTACTGTTGGTGTGTTTGTTTTTTTTTTGGTTGGTTGGTTGGTTAGTTGTTTTTTTAGTTTCCAAAAAGTATATGTAAAAACAGCCAGACTGAATACAAATAGCTCTTTATTACAGTGTAAGCTTTTCTATTATGTTCTTTGCCGAGTAGTTCTATGAGCGGGTTACTTTAGGTCCTCCACTGGAAATAAGGTGCCTTTTAAATATAACTACTCTCCAGAACTCAAACATTCAAATAACACTGAGCACCAAAAACATGAGCTTTTTCTAAAGCTAGGCCTTTGTGATCTTTGATCCAATAACAGAGCAGAAGACATGCCATTTTTTTAAAGAAAAATAATGAAGGGAAAAAAAAAAAAAAAAAAAAGGAAATAAAAGTATTAAAGTATTTAAATAAAAGCCTGGTGAGTAATTAGCAACAGTTGTATAGGGGATGGGAAAATGGTGGAGGGAGTGGGGTGGCTTCCACCCCTCTTATTCTCTTATTGAAGCTATTCCACCCAACAGAGAAATGTCTTAGTGAATAGCAACTTCTTCAAGCTACTGTTAAGATATTCACCTGTGTGGATTTAAGATAGAAACCTCTAGGCTTTGTTCTAGAGAAGGAAAAGTTATCATCATGTGATGAATATGTACTTCTTCTGTCAACCATTGACTCAGCCAGCATAACTCCTGCGTTGACATGAACAAACATCTAATTTGTAGCTCCTGAACAGGCTTAGATATGTCATTTGAGTGGGAGACTTAATGAAAACAAACAATGGTAAGGACGATAGTGTCAGATATATATTTTTTTTAATTAAAAAAAAAAAAAAGGCTATATTCTCTGCAGCCAGTATTGAAAAGTGCTCATGGCCACTCACCCGGCGTTTCTCTAAGGCACATTCAAACAAAAAAAGGAAAAAAAAAAATGCCAGCAGTAATATTTTTTGAAGGGGAATGGGAGCAATATCACAGAGGTGTGATACATGCATCTAGGCTGATAATGATATGAGGGCTTTGAGAGTGTGGTCATGACAAGAATCAGAACTTCATGTGCTTTGGAAATTAACATTGAACACCACAGCTTAAGAGTATCTGGGGTAAAGTAGCAGCTGAATGGAGGAGTTTCAAGGATTGTAGTTCCAGTTTCAGATTTACAAAACTGACGGTGGGATGGAGCTTATAAATAAAGGAAGATGGTAAGAGCAAAACTAAATATATAGTCTTTATATATTCATGTGACATTTAAAAATTACAACAAATAAAAAGTGAATTCCATCCATCTGTCCCACAAACCATCATCAGTAGGTAGCTTTCTTATAATTCTTATATCAGAAGAGGGTGTTGAGAGATTGTTTCCCCTTTTTTCTCTTTCTCTTATGGATCACAATAATGAATCATTATTTTTTTCCAACTATTCTCATTTTGTCTCCAACATGGCACCTCATACTTCTTAATCCCAAATTTAATTATCTCTTAAGTAAGAGGCTTCACTATATATGATTTATTGTGCATGGGAACTAAAAAATGGATGCTCAAAGTTCATTATTTAATTCTTTCCTTCTTGCATTTTTCCTACACTGAATTACAAAGTGTAGTGGAATATTGCTAAGAATAATATCCCAGTACATAAAAAATTGGTGACAGTCTTACAGTTTATAGAATCATAGATTCATAGAAACACAAGGTTAGAAAGGACCTACAAGATCATCTAGTCCAACCATCCTCCTATCACCAATACTACCCACCAAGCAACTAAATCATATCTCATAGCACCTCATCCAAGCCCTTCTTGAACACCGTGAGGGATGGTGACTCCACCACCTCCCTGGGTGCCTGACCACTCTGAAAGAAAAAGCTTTTCCTGATAAATCTCCCTGAATCTAAATCTCGCCAGGTGCAACTTGTGGCCTTTTGACAGAATCACAGAATCAGAGAATTGAAGGGGTTGGAAGGGACCTCGAAAGATCATTGGTGGGTCCAACCCACCTGCCAAAGCAGGTCCCTTAGAGCAGGCTGCCCAGGTAGGAGTCCAGACGGGCCTTGAATATCTCTAGAGAAGGAGACTCCACAACCTCCCTGGGCAGGCCCTTCATTTGTGTCACCACAGCCTTTTTGGGCCAAGCTCTTTGCCTGGTGGAGAACATGGCAAAAATTGTGGTCACAGAGACTTCCAGTAGATAGGATGGATTTGAAAGGGAGAACGGACAGAATCCCTCTGCCCCACCACATGAACTCCCACATCCACAACTGCAGCATGCTGTGAGTGGTTATAACACACTGGGTGTCCCTCCCTGTGCCTGGTGGGCAGTGATGCAGTGCTGCCCTCCCAGAAGAAAAAGGCCTGGGCGCAGTTGCTGTTGCCCTGGCAGGTGTGGCCTGGTCACGCTGCTGTCCCGACTCTCCCCTGGCAAAGCAAAGGCCCGAGATTGCCCCATAATGCGTGGTCAGGTGCTGTGGCTGTAGCTGTGCCCGCTCCAAGGCAACTGACCTCAACTACAAGGCTTACAAACAGTCTTACAGTTTCTTAAAGTTCAAATTGACTGTAGGAAACCTGAAGGTAAAAGAGTAAATTAGGAGTTAGAATTGTTAATAACCAAAGCAATACACTGATAGTCAATGTACATATGCATATGTAAATAGCAAAAATAGTTAGTCTCTTCCTCTCTTGCTTTTAGTCCAAAATTTTATTTCAAACACAGAAATATGTATAATTATAAACTATAAGTTTAATTCAAAGACTAATAGGTAGGTAAGCTACTGCATATCTTTTGTCCTCCTTGATTTTGAACTATCAAATGGCTATTCTAACATTTAGACTACTTTTCCAAACTAATTCAATTCTATGTAGAAGATAGACATTTTCACTATACAAATAATCATAATTAAAAAAAAAAAAAAGCACAATACACATACACACACACACACACACACACACAGAAAAAAAAAAAAAAAAAAGGAAAGGATAAATCTCAACAATAAGTCAAGTTTTATCTAGTTCTTCAAAATACAGTATCTGTCACATGTTGATCCTGGCAGAAGAGATCATCTATTAGACAATAAGAATACTTTTTCTCACCCTTTCATCAGTCAATTGTCACTGTTTAGCTACTTCATTAACTCAATGTTTTGAATATTTCACTAAAAAATTTCTCCAAGCTATTCCTACATCAAAATTAAAAACTTGTACTTGACCTAGAACATCTTTTAGAGAGTCATTAATTTTCAATTAAAAAAAAAAAATGTGATAGAGTTGTTGATGTAATGAGTAATGATACTAATTGATGAAATTGTGCATTTTACAGCTTCTTATGTTATTTTTTTTCCCCAGTGGATTAAAGTGCCCTTTGCTTTCAGAAATGTGCTCTTCATGTGGATGAATTTACATAGAACATCAGTAGATACTCTCCTGACCATAATTTGCTAAGTTAAATATTTGAATTCTTTATCTATTTATTTATTCATTTACTATAGTTAGGCAGATTTCCCAGAACAAGCGTAGTGTTTCTTTTTCTAAACATTTTGAATTCTGCAATGTTCATACTTTAATGCTTTAATTATTAGCAATAATACTTTTGTATTTCTAGTCAGTATTAAATTGATTTCGCATGCAGCATTGTAATTGTCACTGCAAGGATGACATCCTCTAAACCCTACTACTTCTCCTATACAAAGACAAGAATTTTGGAGGAATCTTTATTTCCTGTATCAGATCACAATTTGAAAGATATTTTCTGAATTTCAAAGCTCCATACTATAGAAAAAAATATGAAGTTAGAAATAAACACCGAATTAAGGAAATTAAGCATTAAGATTAAGGTCACAGTCTACTGTGACCTTAACTGTGTGGTGGGGATGGCATATATGGTGCAGGATTTGGAAAAGACTCATATCCCTTTGAACTAATAAATGGACATCAACCAGGACATTTTAGGATCCTTCTAGTGGCACTAGGAACTATGCTTTTGCAACTATATGCTCTCAGACATATGGTCTGATTTTTGTTTGGTTCTGTATAGAGCCAGGAGTTGGACTCAATGACAGCTGTGGGGCTCTTCCAACTGAGGGTATTCTGTGATTCTGTGATTGATTTGCTCAGAAATCTCTTAGAGTCCATGACCTGATAGACATCCATTTCATTCAAACTCTGAGCATTAAGTGATAATAAATGTGTAACCTGACCTTCTGTGTGTCCTTACTGGCTCGTAGCAGAGTTGAAATGTTGCACCTGCTAGCATCTCTACAAGTTTGAACTTTTGTGAAATAACATAAGCTTCAGTGAGCAAGACATTGACTTGGTGATAATCAGAAAGCTGGAATGGAAAAATGTGTCAGGACATGGAGCTCCTGACAGTGTATTTCCAAGCTTACTAATTTCTGCCAGGTGTGTAATTGCCCAGAGACCACAAAATGCAGTTAAAAAGATCAGTAATTAGCCAGTCATTCAGCACCATTTATCATCTCAGTTGCTTAAAATGTTGAAATCCTTAATGACTTTTAGTACCAGGGCAGAAAGAAAAGCAGTGTTTCAACAAAATTCCAGATCATGAGTGAAGAAGTAGAATCATGTAGGAAACATATGTAAGAGATATGGTCTACAAAATCAGCAGAGTGTGATTCTGTGTGAAGAATCACGTTTTGGCATTTTACTCAACCCTCCCACAAACTCAGAGGGAAAACAGGGTTGTAAAATGTGCCTTAGTTTCCACAAAAAATGTGAATCTCTTTGAAAACAATACAGACAACTGAGCACTGCTGTGCATCAGACACTTGGTAGGGTTCCATAAAATAATTACATGTAGTGCAGATGAGAGATCATAAGAACCACAGTGCTAATGAACTTTATCTATCTAGAATAAGTCACCATCATAATACAAACTGTAACAGATGTCTACTGTGCTGTACTTCATACCTGAAGTTGATCCATTAATAGAATACACATAAACAGAAAACAAACTATATTGAAACTCTCCATGAAGAATGAAAACACCCTTTTTTTTTTTTGTGCTGGGTTGTCCTGCAGTGCTAGTATGACTGTTATTTAGAAGTTAGGTGTCAGCTTCTACAAATGAACAAAATAATTGCTGTTAACCTGTTTTGAAACTGCAGTATGAACAATCTTGTCACCAACTGAAAACCTTTCCAGTAGCCAAGTATTTTTATGAAGTTGGTTAAAATAAGAAAAGCAGTTATTTAAATTTTGAAGAGTGCCAAATCCGTATAATCTTTGTCTCTGAAGAAGATATGCTGATATAAACCTACTAAAAATCTTACTGGTGCATTTTATGAACTCACTAGATAAACTATCTGTACTTTTTTGTTGTTGTTGTTTGTTTGTTTGTTTGTTTTATGCAAGATCTCCTACTAGACTGCCAACAGTTAATAACTTTAGGTAGTATAGTCTTCAGGGTCCATCCAGTTTCAGCAGCAGCCTCAATAAATTACAGATGAATGAAGGAATCTCTTTTAAGAAGAGATTCTTAATTCTTAATGTTCTTGATTCAAAATCAACATGTACTGATATTACTTTATTTTTCCACCAACAGTTCAAAAGCCACATTGTGAACTTCCTGTAGCTTGGCCATCTTCTGCCTTTGAGCTATTGTATATTCCGATGCTTCTGTTTCTAATTCAAAGACCCCTCCAGCATCAGATATTTTCTCATTTCTGCTATGTCATATGAAGTTAACTATACTATTCTTTATAAAACTATCCAAGCTTTTGAGCAATTCTTGTATCTTTCAGGAGATCTCTAAGCCTATAGTTATGTTATGCATGGATACCACAAAATTTACAAAATCAGGCTACATTATGAGTAAAGCCATGGATAAAAACAGATATAAATCTAGTCTGAATATAAAACTATATATAAAACTAGTCACTGAAGGACTACAATTGACAGACCATCACTAATATACAGTAACATCATTTTCTTTAAACTTAATTTTTGAGATGTGGTATTAAGCCAAATTTTAACCCACACTACACAACACTGAAACGAATTGTCTGAAGTACCACTGACTTATTTTTTTTTTAATTGTTCTATTTTCTGAGAAAGAACTAAATAACTGCGTAGAAGGGAACTGCAGAATATTTTATAGGGCTAGGATCACAATGATGCTCATAGCCTCCAAAATATATTTCATCTAATGCAGCTCATCACTCTTGAAATTTAAAACTCTTAGAAGGAGAATATCAAGACATAAATGTCATCATGAAGTGCCTCCTTTGAGAGGAAACCAGCTTTCTAATTACCAGTTCATACTCACACTTTGAGCACAAATACTATTGGATATTGCTTTTATGTGGTAAGAACAACCTCTTATTCACAATTTCATGTTTAGTGAAAGAACCACTCTAGCTGAATTTCTCAGGTCTGTCATTCAGCATGCTCAAAGATCACACTCAGCACTTATGAAAAAAAAAAAAAGAAGATCTCTGGAGCTCAGGATAAATTATCTCACAAAGTTGGCACCTAAGTAAATTATTCAAGCAGGGGAGAAAAAAAAAAAAAAAAAAAAAAGGCTATATGTAAAAACTCCAAATCAGAACACCCACAAATCTGCAGGAAGCAAGATACAAACATCAGGGCTACCTTCCTGGGGAGCTTCTTGACAGTCACAGGACTGTAAATACCTAAGCGAACAAATTGAGACAATAAATCTGAACCCTCTGGCATTAAAAATTAAACTGGTGTGAAGCACAATACGAACATATGTATACATAAAATTTGGAACATACCTCAGGAGAAAAAGAAATATTACAGTTTAGTAGATTTTTTTTTTCCTGCTGTCTGAGTTGATTAATTAACTCTTTAGCACAGCTTCTCTGATAGAACCAAGAAAGTCAGAGAACTTTTCTGTTTTGAAGCAGCAACCTGATATTCACAAGATCACTGCTACATCATGAAAGTATTCTACTTGGGTAGAATGTAAAACTTGGACATCTGAACTTTTCTTCTAGTCCAAAGCTATTTGTAGGAGATAAAAGTCTTTGCCCTTTTACTTATTACAAGCATTCAGTTCCCAACTGTTCATGTGGCTCACTCGTTTCCTTAGTTGTTGAAAGATTCTGGCCATAAACAAGAAAATATTATTTCTATACGAAGTCTACATTAATTTGGAAATGTAAGCACAGAGTTGGTGTAGGTTCAAGTACACAGGCCAGCCAGAATACTGGATAAGGAAGATAAATTGCAGGAAAAAATAATAATAATAAAAAAATAATAATAATAATAAGAAATCTCACTTGAACTCTGTACACTTTATTATTATTATTTATTATTGTTGTTGTTTTCAAGGATCTTCCTTGGACTTTATCCAAGGATCTAAAACTCTTAAAAATATTTATGAAATCTTATCATTCTCCTGAGAGGCCAATAAAAAGAAAAAAAAAATAATAAAAAATAAAAAAATCACACCCAACACATTCCTTTCAGTTCTAAATAAAACTGTTCTAAGTTACATGTAACACCAAATATTCAGAGGCACCATGGAAGTTCTGAGGAAACACATTTATGTTGTCTGTTAAATTAAAAAAGAGATGGTAAAGAGACAGTTTGCATTAATTGGTTTTCCTTCTTCCCTTCTGTATTCTAAGCAATCAATTAAGTTTTGTACTTCTCAGAAATGAAAAGGTGCGTTTCCTATTCTATCAAATGTCATCTTAGACAGGATTTTTCAGCACAGATTCACAGAAATTATAAAAGTGTGCTGTGAAGTAACATTCAGATAACCCTGTGAATTTACTGAAAAACAACTATTCAGAACCACTTACAGCCCAATTTTTCTACGGATCTGTGCTTGCAAACCCAATTGATTTTAACTCTCATTTTGGTGCAGAGGTTGACTGAATATTCAGTGTCATGGGATGGTACTTTCTGTAACATCAGAGTCTCCATAACAAAACGAATAAATGAAATTATTAATTTTACTGAAATGTAATTTTATTGTAATGAAAATGGGGTAAGTTCTCAATATCTCCACTGATTTGAGTGAAGTTACTTTGTATTATCTCAGTGTACTGAAACAAAATTTGACTGAAAACCTTACATTAACATGAGGTACTGAAAAGTGAAAACCAAGAAGGAAACATTGTGGACAGCATCAGTGGAATTTTTCTCTAAATAGAATTGTTCTAGTGTTTACAGCTCTCTTGTGATATTTTAGGTATAAACAGTGCATAAATCAAAATAATGCTAAGGCTAACCGTAAATTATTTAATCTTCTTTTTTCTTCTTTTTTTTTTTTCTTTTTTTTTTTTTCTTAGTGTTTCTTTCCCTATATCTCACATTTAATACTCACAAGGGAATTCCTTTTCTATTGTGATAGATGTACCTCATGAACACAATTATGTATTCTGTCCTTGAGGCTGAAAACATTCTCAGAGTGGTTCCCGTCAAGAGGGAGAAAAAAAAAAAAAAAAAAAAACTCCTCGAGGAGTGCAATGCTTTTTGCAGTTTATCAATCCCAATCAATGTGGCTAAATGTCCATCGATTTACTGACAACCCTTAATATTTTTAAGAAATGACTGTGTGTTCTGGGGAAAAAAAAAAAAAAAAAAAAGTCCTGAACGCTACAATTTTTAATCTTTTAAACTCTGGTGTACTCCTTGTTGTCAGAACTAAGGCTCATTCTTAAATCAGAACTGCAGACCAGAAGATATTTTCCTTTGTATCTGAAAATATATATTGTCATGCAGCCAATTAGTTCATAGCTCTGCTACTAGCCTGATTTTGTTGGATTCACAAGACAAACAATGTCAGTGCCTGCTAACAGAAGTCTTCCGAGTTATTAACATATACACATCTGCATGAGTTGCCTACATCACTGTAGTTTTAATAGTTGTTTTAGTTCTGAAGTGAGGGATTCCTTTGGCAAGAGCTCTAACAGAATATATCATCTTCTTAATTGCTCCCTACCATCTATTCCTCTCCTGCTGTTTCTGTCTATGGTAACAATTTCTAAATATCACGTATTCATTGTTGTCTGAACCTCGTACCCTTTGAGGAGGCAATTCTCTTTCTGCAAGATGTTGAGGTGACTGGAGCACTGGAACAGGCTGCCCAGAAAGGTTGTGGAGTCTCCTTCTTTGGAGATATTCAAAACCCACCTGGACGCCATCCTATGTAACATGCTCTAGGTGACTGTGCTTGAGCAGGGGGGTTGGACTAGTTGATCTCTGGAGGTCCCTTCCAACCTCACCATTCTGTGATTCTGTGACTATCCCTTGATCATGTAGACAAAATGTAGACCACAGAAATGACTCTAGACCTCCTTAATGTGCTCCAAAGCCAGAATCATCCATGACTAAATCCCTCCCACATACCTGCCAGATACTTTTCCTCACTTGTTGACCCATGCTGCATGGATTTTTTCAGTCCTTCCCTCTTGATCTCTTCCCTCCCCTCCCCCCCCCCCCCCTTATTTTTTTCTTTAGATTTTTCTTCCTCTGTGCCCACTTACTATATGCTCTGTTCTTCCTGATCTTACTATCAAATCAAAATCCAAAATCCCATGATCAGCACACATTCTTTGCTATGCCAGCACAGATGGCCTACAGGATCTCAGAGATTGACTAGACCACCCAAATTAGTGTCCTGGAGAAAACGACAAAGTTTTTATGTAATACAGCAGTAAGAATTTCCTATACATCTGGATAGTAACTACTTGTGAAAACCACCACAACAGTAGGTAAAATTTGTCTGTGTTGTCAAATCAAATATTTTTGTACAAGGATATATACTAATAGGACTGTAAAATCCAACACAGTTAATTGATTAAATATCAACAATTGAATGTGCAAGGAATCATTACTGATTTTTTAAATTGCTTACAGGCATACTACAAAAGTATGACTACTGTTCTATCCCTAGGAAACAAAATAATTCAATCTGTATTCACTGGCATCTGCTTTCCCATTACTACACACCAGGGGCATGAAGTTTTAATCATGGACTACTTAGCACCTCTGATACATACCACATTGCCATTTCATTTCTCTGTTAGCTTAACAAAAATACACAAAATACAGTTGAAATCCACCTACATAATAAAATGCCTTCGTGTACATAGGTGTCTGAAGAGACTGTTACATTAGGGAGGAGCACATTCTGGTTTAGTAAAAATATAAAATAAGTTTTTGACCCATGTCATAATCTTCTGACCATCAGATATAGACATAAGCATTGTGTTACTCTGAAGTCACTTAGAGCCAAAGAAGTCACTTAGAGCCAAAGAAGCCTGCTCCATTCCACATTCCATGTGGACACATTGTCCACATTCCAACATATTGAATTTGCTTTACTCGATTCACTTCGTAAGTCAACTGTGTCTCACTCATGCTGATCCTTCTTGAAAGGTACATCTACCCTACAAAGGTGAAATAGCTTTCTCAGCAGTGGACTTTACTGGCTGAAGTGGAAGCTGCCATGATTCAATAAATTTCCCTCGTTATCCAGGATTATCACCATATCTATTACAGAGCATTGGCACTTCATATAGCATGGCTTCTGCAGAAAAGAGTGGTGCTGAGACTGCTTCAGCCCTCTGAAACATATGCCAGACCACCCACAGTAATCCATGGTACAGAGCTCATGGCCATCTGTTGCAGAGACACAGATGCTTGTCTCTTAAATTAAGGAGACATTTCTTGGCTACAGCAATATCAAGCTGCAGCTACTTGAAGCTGACATGCCTAATGGACTATTCAAAGAGGTGCACCCATACACAAGCCAGGCATAATTATGGCAGTCACAAAATATTCTTGGTTAAGCCCCAGAAAGTGGCAGAAGAATCCAGCTTGCCGTGTCATCACCAAATTGGAAGGCAATAAGGGAAAAGGACCATCTGGCATCCTTTGTCATTGCCCTTGTGAATCTTTAGCAAGACCATGTTGTCAAACTAATAAGGAGGAATTGTTTAATTTATTGATTCATCTGTAAAAATGATGGGTGATGTTGTGTACCTAGTCATGACATCTTCTCTTAATTTGTTACATTAAGCAATGTTATATTCAATTTCATTAAATGATCTCCCGTAATTATGACAATGGATAACGATGGTCATTAAAGTAATGACATTTGTCACCATCAACTGTGCAAAGGATAATGAATAATGAACAAGGCAAAATTTGCAGGGACTTTATAATCTTCTACTTAGAAGCAGGGTAGTAAAACACAGAAACTGGACTCCCTGAGGACAAAGAAGTTCAAGGATTCCAACACACAAGCTTTCTTTTTCAAATACTAAAGCACACTAACCAAGAAAAATATTAATTAATAATGCCAAAGGAAAAAACACCTTAAAAATCTTATACATAAATACATCTACTAGCTTTGCAACACCCTATTCCTATATTTTCTTTTCACATAAAGAAACAGAAATTAAAAACTAATGAAGCTAAGAAGCTAAGAAGCAGACATTCATTTTATACCCTCAAAAAGAAAACAAAAAAAAATACAGTAAGTGAAAGCCACCATTGTCTCTGGAAAGTGTCAACCTAAATGCTAGGATTACTGTTTTTTGACAAGATTACTACTTTGTTAACTAAGACAGGTATGTCTGAGCAGGTACCAAGGGACACACATCTGAAAACATTTTACTCCACATAAAATCATTTAAAATCTGTATCACTCTTGGATATCAAAGTAGCGTTGCTGATATATCAGTGATTGAGACCAGTTTGAAGAGTGTCTCCCCATAATCTGTTCTTGGTCTACTGCCGGCAGTATTTTCTAACAAAATTTTATATGTAAATGTTAGAAAAATCTCTTCTGATAGATCTTCAACTCAAATTCAGATTTATACTGAAAAGTTAACAAGGTAACTTGATTAGTCAGTTGCAAACCCAGGAAATGGGTATTAGTGCAAGGTGAGGCTGAATAAGACACTTGAGAACCCAATACTCAAGTAATTCTTGAAAGTATAAAAATATTGGCTCAGAAAACAGTGAATTAGAGAAGAAATCAGAGGTTATAATGATAATCACATCAACATGCACTATACAGTGCAGTATTCAGTACAGCACTGCAACAAGAAGATTGATAAAATTCTAGGATGTTTAGTAGAGGAAGCATTAGTAGTACTGAAGGGTCATTTCCTTCTTTTGCAAGACTATCATGTTCTAGACTATCATGCAAGATTATCATGAGTTATCATGTTCAGCTCCACTGCCTAAGTTTGAGAAGCAAATAAAAATATAGCAAAGAAAAATCAAAGAAGGAAACAACGTCACATGTTCTGTAAAAACTGGTATTAATGCAAAGCTAAGTAAAATTGTCTTATTAGAGAAATAAAAGGCTAGGTCATCCATTTGTGTGTCTCTATATTGAAGAAAGAAAACAAATAAAAATGACAAAAGAAACAGAAGATAACTTATAATGAGGAACATTTGGATTGGAATCTGGAAAAATTCACATTTACAATAATGCAAAGTCCCCAAGAAGCAAGTATCACTGAGGTTTAGAACAATATTGCTTATAGACGTAAAAGCTAGAGCATCAGCAGGAATGACTAAGACACTGTTAGATCTCTCTGCAAAAGAAATACTTTCACCAAGAGGGAAAAAATAAATAAATAAATAAATAAAATAAAAGGTATGCTTCTATGTTTGGGAGGTCAGAGAATATTCACCATACAACAGTCTTGACCTTAAACTGCATACACTACTGAAAGGCTATCCACTAAACCAAAATCTCAACAATATGGAAAAGTGCATGCAAAACAAATTATACAAACACATTGCCTCTTGTCATATTTTTTTCTTCAGTGATTTTAAAGAGTCCCAGAGGTGGTTTAAATCTTGATCTTGAACAAAATAAGAACTAAGTTAGGAACACAGGTATGTATTTTGAGAATTATCCTTTTATCCTATACATCCTATAAAAGTAACTGGCCCTATCTGACAATTAATTTGCCTATCTCTGTGATATTTCCTAATATTTTCCTGCATATAGGTGCAATGAACTCCAAATACAGTAACCATATCTGCTGTATATACATGAAGTGTTCATGTAAAGACTACAACGTCTTGCAGTTGCACATTAAAAAGTCTTAAAAAAATAATAATATAAAATAAAAAAGATGAAACAGGTGCAGTGTTACTTGTATAGTATGCACTTCTGTCAGGAGACATGAAGAAAAGGCTAGACAGACATAAAAAAAATAGCCCAAGGACTCTTAAATGTTCCTCTAAGCCAGCTGAGATTTATTCTTCAGAGAGAACTTGTCCGTGTATGTGCATGGCCAAACAGGGACCACCACAAGGACTTTGTTCAAATACATCTACTGAAAGTTTGTAATGTTCTTCGTAACACAATATACCACCAAATCTGCTCACATAAATAATTTTGTTTGAACAAAAAAAAAAAAAAGACTAAATATCTTATTAATATTCATTTTCTTTGTCTATATTCTCTATTCAGCTACAGGAAAAAGCAGTCAGGACATCTAAACTGAAGGAAAACAGTGATTCCAGCTTAAATTATATCCAATATCTTCTATTACCTGCAAGCCCTACTGCCCTTTTAAAAATTGGCAAGGAGAGAACTGAGGCTGCTCTGACATGCTTTTCTAGGACATGACTTGGCTTTGCTGACATAAAATGAAAGTGCACTTTATAATAAATGCCTTACTAGCTTTTAATCAAATGAAATATTATTAGCAAAGATTAAAAGAGCTAATTATGTACAGCATGGCTGAATGATGGCTAGGGGAGAGAAGATAACTATCGCTCTGTATCTGAAAACCAAGCATGAAAAAAAAAAAAAATATATATATATAAATATATTTTTCTATTAAGGCAGCAGCGGGAGGAACAGGCCTTGTTATAAAATAAAATAGAATAACAAAAACCATAATAACAATAATAATAATACCACCTGGAAATTCATTAAAGGTTATTTTTGCCTCAATGTATCAAATTAGACTGCAATTCAAAATGATGGTGATATATCTGGCAACTTCAGCTAGCAGAAAACTCATCAAACATAGGTACATGAGAAGAAAACAAAGGACTATTTGTTGAGTACGTAAACCAGATTAGTACACCTTACTATGGACAGCTGTGCCAGAAGAAAGACAGACTCATGTGCTAAGAATGATAATCCCTCCTGCTACTCTCACAGTGTGATATAGCTGTTACGATGTGTCACCACATGGCCTGTGATATGAAAATGACAACATTAGAAGGCCATAATGTCATTTCCCTGACATATAAATAAGTGGCTTCTTCAAACACAATTTTTACATCATTTTAAGAAAGCGGTTTAGAAATGAAAATGTTTAAAACAAATTTTAAACATCAGTTATGATGACCTAGGTAGTTGGTCATCTTTCTTTTAATTCTGCTATAGCTCTAGTGGAGGAATGCATGACTATATTCTGGTATAATATATATACATATATATACTTTTAATATATAACACTTTTAATATATGGCATAAAAACTATGTTGAAGTGAAACCTGACAGATAATATATTGGAACATGGAGGGGAAGCATTTGTATAATTTGATGTGGCATGGATGATGTACTTCACCACTTGCAAAACAGAGCATGCTGATTTTGTTTGTCTGTGAAAGAATTGGGGTTGGTGCAAGGATTCAGGAAATCTCCACCTGCTCTATATCCCACAGACATATCAAATGAAGAAAGCCACTGGTGAACAGACCCTCGAAAGCTATAGATGTTGAAAATAATCAACTATCTTTTCTTGGATGCAACACATACATCCCCATGTACAACTGGACAGTATGGAGAAGAGCTGGAATTGTGTTTCAGTAAAAGCCCTGTTCTCTATATTGAGGGCAGTAAAGCATTTTCATTCAACAGTTCTTTTTCCCATACTCAGACCATTGCTAGAGACAGGCATGAATTAATGATGTTATTTCCCCCCCTCTTTCTCCCTCCAAAGAACAGAAGTACAGGGGAAACAGCTGCTGCTGTTACTTCCAAGGCAGTCTCAGTCCATCAGGAAATCAACACCAAGCTTATGATTAATGTGATCATTTAAAAAATAATAATAATAATAAATAAATAAATAAGCTACTTCAGCCTCAAGAAAACTTTTTTCTCCCCCCATTATGAATGTCTTATTCAGCTGAGGACAGCAAACAGTTTTATGTTGTGTGACAGATGTTACATTCAAATGGACTGGAAATGTGATGAACTATCCAGTTTTATCCCACAAAGGCTACAGGAAGTACTGGAGTGAAAATGGCAACCCACCGGCCTAGATTTATGAGCAATCCAGAGGATCAGGAATATGGAACACAATCAAGAACATAAAATACATGAACTTCTTTAAAATATTGAACATTTAAAACATTATGTTCACTAAAGAAGACTTAGTTGGCAAAAAATGAACAGGTATGAACATGAATCCACCATATGTGAATTAGCCTGGAGATGATTTAGAGCTGAGTGAGCAGTCTAGAGTAAATTTTTTCTGATCATTTGGCTTTCTATTTGCAAATTGTCTGTGTGTAAGAGCTAAAAAAGAAGAACTAGAAAACTGAGTTATACTAGAATTATCATGTGGCACCATTAAAAAAAAAAAAAAAAAGCCACAGTTCAATGGAAACTAAATCAGGAAGGACCTTAACATAAACAAATAGATTATGTTAGATATGAAAAAGGAGGAGTCATTGTCATCTGGGAAAAATGGATAATATGATCAGAGCATTGAGCTAGAAAGAACATCTTAGAGAAGCCTTTCAAATAAATTGAGGGGCAAGACAGCAGTTGTCAAGGGCACAAGAAGAGGAGGTTGTAGTAATAAAGATTCCAGATAATGAGCTTTGTGAATACTGCTTGCAGTTTTCAAACAGCTCTAGCACAAATGCTGTGATCTGCATGGAGAATATAAACCATGAAATTTGCAAGCACTATCTCTTTTGCTAATATGTTAAGACTGTATTTTTTTTTTCTTTAATATATATTGAGATAAAAATAGGCAGTGTAATATAAGAAATCATTTGCTTTATTTCCCTTGTGTAGTGTCCTTTTTCCCATCAGAAAGCTATCAGAAGAAACAAACAAACAACAACAACAACAAAGAAATACATCTACTTTACTCATAGTGAGAAGTTACCAAATCAGAAATCAGAACAATCTGTATCTGTTTACTTTCCTATCATAGTGTTTCCAAATCTGAGCAGAGTGAGCAGTTTAATCCAAAGTAGTTGCATTCTAAAACATTCTAAGGAGTGTCAGATACACTCCTACCTCACAATTTATGTTATACTTACTACTAAAGATCAACGATCTTTCAGAAAGTTGTATCAAGCCCAGGCTTTTGATATTTACTTTATTTTATTTGATATACTTTTGGCATTTAAGAGGCAAGGTTGACCATTCTAGGTGAATTTTTGCAACTGTCTAAACAAGAATGGACAGAAAAGTCCTGAATTGAAAAAAGAATTATGAAATGTCTTTTTTAAAAGTATTTTAATCCAAAATGACAAATATTTATCTGATGTTGGGAAAGATTGCTTTCTGATGCATATCATGGTTTAACTGAAGTGGCCAATGCCACTATGAATAAATACGAAACATTGAAACCAGAATTGTTCCCTTTCAAATGGAAATTCTTGTATTCATATAAAATCCCATTTCATACAATGGGCATACTAAATCCTGGTAACATTAGTCTAATTTTAATAGAAAGAGCCTTATTACAAGCTGACTGTTAAAAAGCAGTCAAAGTTTGTGTTGGTAGTGTAAAACAAAAACAAACAAAACCCACAACCCAACAAGCTAAAGAAAATGAACTCCAATATGGCAAAGAAACAGTAAGTGAAAAATGGAATCACATCTGGCAAAGAAAGGGAAAAAAATGATGATTGGTGTAATTCCACAAAAGACAGAAACATTAACTAAGGACAGGAAGGACAATATAAGTAGAATTGTTTTATGTATTGGATTATGTGGTATAGAATTCAGATCATTTGTTTTTTAATGATTAATAAAGTCAGAATTCATCAGCATCTATTTTCTCCTACAAAGAATGAAGCAGATGGATCTGTCAGGTCTTTATAATGTTCAAATTAGAAATGAGGATTTTCCTCTTCACTGTTTGTAGTCATTTTTGGGGGGAGGAGTTCTGTGAGAAGGAAGAGTAGCTGTTATTACTTTAATCAAATCAATTCAGAATTCTGCATGAATTCTGAATATACCCTTAGGTGTTCTATTTTTTATTATTATATTTTTTAGGAGCTGAATTTTCAAGTAATTAAACTGTATTTTATTAATTCTCAAGAAATTCATATTCTTACTTTTTAATAAGCCATTCCCAAAAGGCTTTCAAGACAGTTGCATTTTGGCAGGGACTTACTGCTGTATAGTTGCAGTTGTTATCAGAACTCAGTCTCTGACAAAAGAAGAGGCCTATAGGAAAAACTTAATAAATTTAATCTAACAACATCTTCCACAGTCTTTCAGCACACGTATCATTGCACAAACATTTGGTATCTTTTTGGCTTATGCAGATGTGAATCATAGCAAAATAGCTACTAGACATAGACATCGTACAGCAGGCGTGCAGAGGTCTTTTTTAACATGTATGTCCAAACTTCTTCATAAATGCACAGCTTCTTTTCTCTTCCCTGTTGGACTCACTAATACCAACAATCAACATTCTGAAGTTTCTCCACACACAACTGTCCGGTTGCTGCAATGCTTCCTCTGTTAAGACTATCAGATTTCCATATATTTCAAAGCAGGGCAAGAAATCCTCAAATCTGCTCTAACAAAATTTTGAAAGTGGAAATAAGAGTAATGTAAAGGCTAAATGCACATCCAGACATGCAGACTGTTTATGCAGACTAATATTAGTGAGGATGCTTTATCACACTCCCACTGTCTCCTGACTATAATTTGCCTCTATGCGATTTTTAATAGCTTCCAGGTAGAGAGACAGATACTACAATTCATATGTATAATCTTGCCTGTCTCTGTGATTCAAATGTCTGTGTGGCAGACTTGGAGACCTACAATCTGGGCAACGTTCTCAGAAAAACTGTCCCGCAAGGATGTCCTCTCAGTGATACTGTTTTCTGCAGTCTGGAGAATTCAGAAATGGAAAGACTGCAGCTCACAGATCCCAGCCTTCATGTTTGTACAGGTAAGCTACAGAATTGCCAAAATCACTTAAGAGACAGAAAGAAGTATCTTTGCATTAAGTTGTGTTACATGAAACCCAGTGATGATTTTTTTTTATAAACACAGTGAAAACATTCCTAGAAGAGCTTGAATTCAGGTTCCCCCCATCCCAAGGAAACAAGCCTGTGTTTCATTTCTTCCAAAAAAAACCGCTTAACATCTCTTTTCTACAGTGAAACTGCCCAACTCTACTTAGATTGGATGAAATTTTTAGCCTTTGCTTTCTTTTTAATTTGAATGAGGCTAGGGTCGTGGTGGGCAGTGTGTGTGCATTAGATAGCGGTGCATTAGATAGGCCCAGAGGGAGAAGGCCAGACCCCACAGCAGACTCACAGAGGCTCAAGCACTCTAAGATTGTTTGTCTTACCAAGAGGGACCACTGCAGGCACAAAAAAAGAACAGTGCTAGATACCTATGAACGTGGCATAATGCAAAGCTGTTCAAACTGACCCAAGTTATTTAAGTCTACTCTCTGATAGACAAGGGACTATAGAAAAGCTGCACATGATTGTTTCTAGTCCTGGCATTAATTCATTCTCAAATAGCTCGGGCATCTCTCAGCTGTACTGCATTCTGCCATGTAGACAAACCCTAGTAAATTCGTTATGAGTTTTGAAGATCATGACTGGACTTGAGCAGGAAAACTCATGTCACCCAAGAGCACCCTGGGGCTCTTGTGGATTTTATCCCTATCTCTGGTCATTTCATTTGGAGATGTCGAGTAAAGTCCAAGTCTAGGACTTTTCATCATGCCGTCACTCTAACACAAAACTGAAATATAACATTAGAGACTGAAATAAACTAAAATTTATTAGACTTATCTAGATTTAAGAAATGCCTGGTTATTATAATACTTTCCTGGATACTATCTATTTAATCACACATCAGTCTGCCTGATTAGTTAATTGAATCCACTTAATTAATTTTCCACTGTCCACTACCCCTGCTTTATTCTGAAAAAAAATCTTCCTAGGAGATTTCAAACAGGAATTGCATAAAATCTCTTCCAAAACTGTTCTGAGAGAAATTATTTTAAAGAAATTGGATACAAAATTTGAAGTAAAATATGGACATGAAGAAATTATCCATGCCCAGATCTCATTGTCATTGCAAGCATTAACGTAAAGAGTTAAAAATGTCTTTGTAGATACACCTGTCTGCAGTACAGCCTATGTGTTAGAAGAGAAAGAGAGCCTGCTGTAAGAATATAAACCTCTAATAAGATGAGAGACTTCTATTAAGCCACTCATGCTTGGAGACTATTGAAAGATAATCTTTTGGTACTGTACTTCCAGAAAAGCAGTGAACTGAAATCAATATTAAGTAAAAAACAGATTAAGAGACCAAACTAAAGAAAACAGAAGTCACTCAAAAGAACAGGCATATACCTCAAGGATTACCATTCATCAGCATGAGGTCATTTTAGCTCTTGGGGTGCAGCAGTTTCTAAGGACAAGACCACGTCTACTCTTCTCTTTCATTGGAGATACAAGCCCATATATCACAATAAATTTTAAATCACCCATTTTTAAATTTAAAAATACATCGGATTTAAAGAAGGAAAAAAAAAAAAAAAAAAAAGGAAGGAAGAAGAAGAAGAAGAAGGGGAAGGCAGGGTTCAGAGATCAGTTGATTATGAAAGGAAACTCATTTGACAAAAATGAACATATACTTATGGAAAACCAACATGGATTGCAATGGTATTGTCCAATTTCTCTATCAGTAAACTTAATTTTAGGCTCTTTTTCAACTCATGATTTTTTCTTCCTTTCCCTTTTCTTTGTTATACGTTAACAAAATCAACTCATATTTTTGTTTTCTAACTGTGAAATGAATTTCCTAGAATTGAATTTCCTTAACCTTCAAATTACTAGTATTAAGATAAGAAGACACAAGACCCAAAGGATCCTAGGGATGTACTTATAGGAAAGCCTAACAGTAGAGAAAGATCAAATATCTTAATAGGAATTGCAGGTGGCATGTTTGATTTCATGTCTGAATGATTAGTACCAGCAAGTAAAATAAATCTATTTTAGTGGACAACATAGTTACTTATTTCTGCTGTGACACAGTCATTCAAACGTTGGTATAGTCCATATTTTAAATTTTACACAAGGAAAACAACACCATAAAAAGAAACAGTATTTTTTAAACATATTCCGCTAAAATATCTTGCTTTTTTTGTCCACTAGATTTTTTTCTGAGTTAAAACTTCTTCTCCTGAAATTTTCTATTAAAAAAATAGTTCACATTCTTTAATTTTTATTATTATTATTCACTATAATTTTCTTTACTTTTAGAATAAGTTTAAGTATTTAAACTCATGAGAAGAGCTCCCCAAACTTGATATCCTTAACATCCATCTTCTGTTACAAAATAAATAAATAAATAAAATAATAAAAAATTTTATTTTTCCTCCCCAGGACCAGAATTTAAATCTATTATACTAGGCTGAAGCTTTCTCTCCCACCATGTCCTCCCTTCCACTGCCACGTACATATAGACTATTTTTTCTTTATGCTTTCAAAAGAAAAAGAACTACAAAACATGAAATAAAAGATACCTAGAGGAAAGTTGTCTTCCTAAAACTCCAAAAAGCCTGGAAAGCCTGGTAGACAGCAACAATCAGACATACTACCCTTCCCCTCCTCTCAGCAGTGGTGAGACCCATGGATAGTCTGGAGTGAATCCAGCAAAGAACCACAAAGATGATTAAGGGATTAGAGCATCTCTCATACAAGAAGAGACAGACAACTGGAATTTTTCAGCCTGGAGAAGAGAAGGCTCAGAGGGAACTTCTTAACATGTACAATCACCTGATGGAGACAAAGAGAAGAGAGACAAATGCTTCTCAGTGGTCATCAGTGAATGGAGAAGAGGTCAGGGTATGTCATGGCTTTGGCTGAGAGAAGAATCTTCATAACGGCTGGTATGATGCTGTGTTTTGGATTTTTGATGAAAATAGTGGTGATAACACAGCAATGTTTTCAGTTGTTGCAGATCAGTGCTCACACAGAGCCAAGGACTTCTAAGCTCCTCGTGCTGCCCTGCCAGCAAGTGCCTGGGGGTGTACAAGGAGCTGGGAGAGGACAGAACCAGGATGGCGGATGGCTGATGTACCATGTGGAATCATGCTCAGAAGAAAAAAAAAAAAAAAAAAAAAAAGCTGGGTTAAAGGAGGAGGAAGGAGAAGACATTGGGTGTGATGGCCAAAAAAGCATTATGCGTAATAAGCCTGGCTTTCTGGAAAGTGGCCGAACACCTGCCTGCCAATGGGAAGCACTGAATGAATTCCTTTCCTGAATGATTTTACCTTTTTAAAATAATGTTTCTGGGAACTCTTGCTTCCTCTTCAAAACAAAACAAAACAAAACAAAAATTATAAACAAAACAAGGCCAATTCAACTTAGTGCCAATTCAACTTGTGTATATCCACTTAGCTTTCAGCTACTTAAATGAAATTTCTACTGACTTTCTAGCACAAGCAGTTCTAGTGACAGATCATGAGCCTGAACATGAAAGAGGTGTGCACAGCCACAAAACCACAATAGCTACTATCCAATTCACTGCTAGACTTCGGCAAACTCCTAAGCTGACTGCACAGTCCAGTTGTTTCTCAGAGCTGCTGCACTTTATAACAAAGGAGACATTCATCCTCTGATCTTTTGCCTGTTGGCTTTTCTTTTGTTCTTTCCCAAAATCCATTCCCCCGATGTTAAAGTAAAGTTATATTCTCACTGCAGTTTCCTGGAGCATTTCCTGTGTGTACTTTGAGTCTTGCTCTCACCCATTCACAAGTCTTCGCCTCCCTTGATCAAGCACAACCTTCATCCTGCATTTATGGTTTCATAGACTTGGCCTAGCTAGAGGCTTGGATTTGGGACAGCTTGTTAAAGTTCAAAGCAATAAAATACCCACTCTGAAAACGAGGGGAAATAAGGCCTTGCACTGACAGCTCTCCAGTTTTCTTTCCATTTCACCCATATATGCTCAAGACCAGACGCATTGTTTCCTGATCCATCTCCTATCACAGTGACCCCAAGGAGTCACAGAAAATGATGCACTGTCTTAACACAGATTTGTGTAATAGCTTCTCTTTGACCCCAAAAAATTGATGAAAAAAGCTTACCCTGTCATTACAGCTTAATACAAGGGCAAATTCCTTACATTTAACCCAGTAAGTCTACTTCACAGTGTGGGTGCTTAGTGGTGGTTTAGCTTAACCTTCTTGCTCAAATCTGGGTGGTGATTACTTAAAGTGACTTTGCAAAGCAAACATAGCCTAGAATAAAAGAAATGTTATAAAGCTCCCAGAAAAAAAAAAAAAAAAAAAAAAAAAAAAAAGGAAATTATACCATAGTTTGAAGTCTGTGTATCTGTTTCTTTGTTACCTAGCTCTCAATAAAAATAGTGTACATTTATTTGCTGATGCCAGAAGGCAAAATATTTTGGAGCTTTTCAGCAGGAGTTCTCTGAGTGGTGTGTGAGAAGGAAAATGGAAAGTAGAGGTATACGAGGCAGTTGAATGCATGAAGAGCTCTGCGTTAAGTGTTTCTGCTTCAATACATAGTCATAAATGTCAGCTGAAAGTTAACTTTGTTGTTTATTAAATGTATGTTAATAATGTCGTTGGAAATCTAAGTGCTCTATTGATTGCAAATGCAAATTGGCAACACTGTGGTCTCTATCTGCCAGTCAATCACAGCAGTATGAGTTAGTGAGGTAAAAACAGAATAAGGGAGCTGATTACAGAATGCACTAAAGGAAAAGATAGATGGCAGAGAATATTTCTGTATTTAGCAGTATCATCAGACTCCCTACAATGTAATTCCTTATGCAGCAACTGATAAAGATCCAATCCATACAGCTTATTTCTTTCAACATAAAGCTCAGATGAGACGTCCCCCCCCCCCCCCCCCCCAGTCTCCCTCCTTTAGGAAATAGCAAGTATTGTTGGGTTATAGGAGACCCAACAGGGACAGACCCTCAGGGAAAACTATCTAGGCATATTTTGCTGGGTGGGAGGATCAGGGACTCGTGGAAAACCTCCCTTTTCATCCCAGCAATACACTTAAATATAAAATTGACATTATACTTTCCATGCTAAAATTTCTGACAAAACAACAGTATGGCCACATCCAGAGGAAACAGTAGACTGTGACTAGCTGCATGACAAGAGGATGGTAAAAATACCGATGGATCAAAGGACAGCCAGCATTCTTGGAAAAATGGGTAGCAGAATTAATACTGTTTTTCTATACAGGACCTACAGATGTTTTGCCAAATTCTTCATTAGTAAATGTGAACTCCTTAATATTGCTTGATTTTTGATAAAGTTCACTTAGTATCAATGAAGACTTATTAAGTACTAGAGTCAGTAAGGACTTAATATCAGGTTTATAAATTACCCTTCTCCTCCTTAGACTCCCAGCTATCGAACAGCATATTATTTTGTAAATCTTCTATGAATGTCTTTCTATATTGTTTACAATAATAAGGCTTCAAATTCATTTGAGTTCCTAATTACCAGTGTAGTCAGAGTAATCGTAAATCAGAACCATATTATTGTAGTATTATGCAGAAAGGGTCATAAGTGTTATTTGATTGACTCTATTTGTTTCCTGTACACAAATGAGAGTTTCCCTCTGAGCACAGCAGATACTGTCTTGAACAATATTGTTATGGAGATAAAGCACTGTAGAGACATCCTTTAGAGGAGAATTAAAATAACTCATAGGCATCTGAACCAAAGCAGCTTGCTGTCCTGTGGCTTTCAGTCTTATCTCCTTCTGCTTTCCCTCATCATCTCTTCCCAAAATCTTTTCCTCTTTGCAATGCTCTGTCCAGGGCAAGCCACTGCAATTCTCCATCTACCTCATCATGGATCCAGGCTATTCCCCAGGGAACTGCTCACTCTGAAACTGGTTTCAGTCTACCTATAAAATTAGAAATCTCATGATCAGAAGGCATAAAGTATATGCTGATTGACACTCTGGCTGCCAAATAAAACAGACTGAGCCTATATTGTTCTCTCTGATTGTAAGCACTAGTTTGGGTACTCACTGAATTTTCTCAAAATAGAATTTTTTCTATTTCTCGAGATGATGCCACTTCTGACAAATGTAGCAACAGTAGCCAACGGACTTTAAACGTATAAAAAGGAAATAAAGCAAAAGATATACAAAGACTTTGATCTAATCAGCCTTCCTTACACAAGAAATTAATCCAATCCCTCTCCTCACCTCAAGTTTAACTTTAAAAGAGTAATTTCAAACTCAGCCCAACTTCCCAGAGTCATAATTTCAAGCAAATATAGAAGATAAAACTATGTCAAATTTCTAACACTGGAAAAAGTCTCAGATAAAGTAGTTTTGTTATGTACACAATAACTGTGCTATAAAAATACCTGAAGAATTAAAATGTCAAGTGACAAATTATTTCATAAATGAATATATAAGTCAAGTAGTAGTTGACTTGATTTTTCATTTAAAAAAAAAACTATAATTGAAGTACTTTTTTTTCTGCCTATATAAAATAAAATAATTGCATAATTAACACATAATTACTTTCAGGAGAGACTAATTTTGGATTCTGTTAAGTATGTATTAATTGCTATGCTGACAACTGAAAAAAAAAAAAAAAGAAAAGAAAGAAAAATAAAAAAAAAAGTCAAGAAGTAAAAGATTTCCCTTATCAAGGTCAGCATTTGCATTGTAAGACTATCAAAATAGTGTTAAATCAATTAAATACTCCAATATTTAATGGCTGCAAGGCACAAGGCAGTAAAATGGAAGGGCACTCATAGGACTCGTAAGGGATTGCTGGAATGATCCAGGCTGACCTCAGACTCAAAAGTCTGGTATTGTAAAGACAAATGCTTCCATTGACTTTACTGGTGAAGGACTATGTCCACTGACATTACCTACTGTCTGATCTGTTATGTACTTCTAAACATCAGTTTTTCAACTCTTTCTATTCATGGTTGCAATAACGTTTATAAATAGGTCAACGTAAGATGTGTTTTAAAACACCTGTTGGCTCCTTTTAAAACAAATCCCAAATTCACTCTAGCTGTAGAGTTTGGCACCCCAAGGACAAATTTTGTACTTAAGTTCCAGCTAGTTGAACAAAATTCCTGTACCACCAATTTGACCTAGAATTGTTGGGGGGTACTGTGTGGGGTGTTGTTTGTACTGTGTTTTATTTTCACCTCTTCAAATCAGCTGCCAGATCCTCTACCCTGAAAACCATTCAGAACAACACGCTGTGGGTAGTTCTGTCTTTTCCGTCCTCTTGCCTATAAGTTTCCATGTCACATGGCACCATACAAATAGGTAACAATACAAACAGGTAACAATACAAATAGGTAACTGTTTTCCCCTTGTCTTTGAAGAAATCACTTAAATCACTTTTTTTTTTTTTTTCTTTTCTATATACAGACATTGAGCCAGAAGGCCCATTTTCCTTCTGTTCTAATACAAACAGATACTACTGAGTCTGCATGTCAGATGACCTCAGCACTGCTTATTATAGGTGGTCCAAATACACAGATTGGTAATGATAGGCAACTTCACAGATAAGTGTTGTTTTTTGTTTATTTGTTTAGTTTTCTTCCTTTTTTATTTTTTTCATTATTGGATCTTAGCTTTCCTACTGGTCTGGACAAATCTTTTTACCAGTAATAATCATTCTGCAATTACATTTGTGATGAGAAGAAGGTACACCATTGGTGGTAAGCAGACTAAAATACTTCTTTCTTATTAAAGCAATGTTTTAGAAAAAATGAAAAAGTACTTGGACTTTGGCACATTCGTTTTCATTTCATTTGTTACATCTTTGTTAATGACACTTCTCTTATGATCCTGAAATCACTCAAGATTACTGAGGCACTGAGAGTATCAGACATCCTGTTTTAGCCACCTCATAACTATTTCAGTCAAAAAAGAACAAGTTATTTTTTATTTTTTTTATTTTTTTTCCACATGTTCCGGTGGTGGTCTTTTTGCATTTATACTCATTTAAAAATAAAATAATATATTTATCTGAAATAAAATATCTGTTTGCAAATTTGGGGTGTGATTCTGTTCTCATTAAAACCAGCATTTCAGCATCTTGCAAGCAGTTATTTTCACTTCTGCCCCTTCTACATTTTCTGCCTTGCATTTCATCTATATTTTATGTATCTGAAAATAATAATTAGCTGTGCTGGTCAGACTCACCTGTAGATGGACCACAAGACATATAAATAGCTGTGGAATAATTCAAATACCTCAAAAAACTGGTCACTGCTAAAAAAGTTTAATCAAGCTTTGGACACTAGTAATGAAAGGAAACAGAATGAGTGAAAGATCTTTTTGCCTGCCTTTTGCATAGGGTGAACTTCAGCAGAGTCAGATTGTGTGAGAAGGCAGTTCTTGCCAGCAAAATTAAATTGTCAAAGTGAATGAATTTAAAACCTCAGTTTTAAGTTCCTACCTATTTACATATCACATGGAGTTTAACGATTAGCAAATTAGACACAAATCATGTGCAAATCAATGCAAATTGCTGGTTCGCACACACAATGTAAACTTCATTTTTCATGTTGGGATGTAGCCAGTTCCTAGTTAACAAGCATATGGATTTCATATCTGGGGTAATTGAGCTTCGCCATCAGAAGCCAAAGCTTCCCCTCTCTTCCACCCGTCACCCCCTCCCTGCTTCCTCTTGGAACAAAACCACCAGAATTCTCATCCAATCCACATAATTCAGTCAATACTTGCCTTATGTCAGGCTTCATGTAGACAGGTAATAACTTCTAGAGTCATTAAATTAGACTATGCTCTCTCTAATTTGTGCTCTTTGGTTTGAGTTTTGCAGTCACTTACACTAATTAGAAATGCTTGGTTTATTAACAGAAGATATACACACTTTGGACAGCCCTTTGAGATCTCTGAAGTATTTATAGATCCCTGCAACTTTGGTTTTCTTGACTTTTGTACTATGCCATTTATAGCTGCTCTGAACTGAGCTGACATAACCCCTTTGAGCTCATCCTCGTAATTAAAAAGCATTGCAATCACTGCTTCTTGTTTATTGCAGAGGGGGTCTCCTTTTCCCCAAGAGTGATTACGTACTATTTTGAAGCACAGAATAAGGTGAGTGTTTTTTTGTTTTGTTTTGTTTTGTTTTGTAAGGGACCTCCAGAGGTTTGTTCTACAAACTCTTGCTCAGAGCAGGAGAAACCTCAAAAATAAATCAGGTTCCTTGGGAAATAGTTCAGATGAGATTGGAAAAATCACAAGGGACCAAGGTTCCACCACCTTACTGCACCTCTATCTCTATTTGTAAACACTGCTGGGGGAGAATAAGGAATTCCTAACATCAGAGTTTCAGTTGTTGAAACCCAGGGCCTTTGTCTCTTGACTTTTTATTGTGCAACATTGATAGGAGTCTGCTGCTGTCTTCTTTGTATCCCCCCATAGGTAGTTGAAGACTCTTATAATTCCCTTTGCATCTTCCCTTCTCCCAGCTCTTTCATCCCATTCTGTACAGGATCATCATCCCATGTATGTCCTGTGCTCCAACCCCAAATCCTCTCTGCTAGACTTGTCCAGTTTCTTGGAGTGGAGAGACTCTCTAAGGTTTTCCATTTTCTAAGGTAGCCGTTAAAATATGCTACCATACATTGTTATGCTACTGCCAATAAGCTGTAAGGTTTGAATGATATGCTTCTTATACAATTACCAACCTCATCTTTTAAAAGAGACCTTCCTTGAAGGCCAAGTAGAGAGAAGAGCACCTGGAAAACTCTGAAAGTTTCTTGCCCTCAAAGTGACTTTGACATATTTCAGACAGAGAAGGTCGAAACAGACAGATACCCCACCTGAAGCATTGTGTTTAGCACCAGGTCCCTCATCACGGAAGACATAGACATACTAGAGTAAATCCATAGGAGGGCCATGATCAGAGGGCTGGAATACCTCTCCTATAAAGACAAGCTGAGGGAGCTGGGGTTGTTCAGCCTGGAGAAGAAAAGGCTCCTCAGAGACCTTACAGCAGCCTGCCTGTATGTAAAGGGGGCTGCAGGAAAGGGGTAATGACTTTAAACTAAAAAAGGGTAGATTTAGATCAGATATGAGGAATAAATTCTTTACAGTGAAGGTGGTGAAGCACTGGCACAGGTTGCCCAGAGAAGCTGTGGCTACCCTATCCCTGACAGTGCCCAAGGATGGAATGGATGCGGCTGGGGGAAGCCTGGGCTGAGTCAGGGGGCTCTGCCCATGGCAGGGGTGTTGGAACTAGAAGATCTTTAAGGTCTCTTCCAACTGAAACCATTCTTTGACTCTAAATCAGGATAATGTGCCCATTGGCAATGTCCCATCCTTACAGCTACAGTGTTTCTCATAGAAAAACCCATACAATAAGTGCAGCAAAAGTTGAACTCTAGCCATTGCTGAAGTCACAGTATCCATTTAAATTGCCTCAGGCTGGAGCATTTTTCTGGTCATGAGGCATCTCAATCCCTATAAGATATGAATAACAAACAATCGAGGAAATCTCTTCTCTGAGATAAGCCTTAATCAGTAAAAAAAATAATAATAAATAAATAAATAAATAAATAAATAAAAACAACTCTGACCCTGATTAACAGTGTGCTGCTAAATTTCATATGAGATATCCCAATGAACATGGATTAAAACAGGCCAGGAATGTGCAGTCTTTATTTTCTTCCTTTGATTTAGTACCTATGGAATTTAAGGTTCAGTCAAATGGAGGAGAACATCATACAGGATTCATATAAAGTTTTCTGCTCCCTGCTGAAAATGCAGCTCTTTCTTATTCCATAAAAAAAAATAAGAAATATTCATATAACCAGGGATCACCAGGAAATGTCAGTTAAGTTTCCATTACAAGGGATGTGCAGGAGGAGAGATTAAGTTTCTGCAGGTAACCATTCATGTAACTTTTGTTGACCATTGCCTGTGTAATTTCCAAAACCCAACTAAATGAAATGTGTCATTTTTTGAAAAATTGCTGGATTTTAGCCTTGCAAAGAGTCAGTCTTTAAACAGAAATACATTTTAGTATTCTTATGCCCATAGCAGTATGGACAGTCTTAAAATCCTGTCTATTGTGTATATTTTTTTAAATGCATTTTTTAAATCGTCAGTTTTAATGGTGTTCCCACTACACTTGCTTTACTGCCTTAAAAAAAAAAAAAAAAAGCAGCTTTATTGATTCAAAACATCATTCACTTCTTTACCTTGCTCTTTTTCTTTCTTTACATTTTTGCCCAGAGAAATTAATTCTGTTATACCAACAATTTTGCATGTACAAAACACCAGATTTCAGTGAGCATTTTCTGACCTTCTTTCAGAAGTCTCTTCATTACTCTGTGACTTCAAACAACCAGGTACTATCATATTTCTTAGACTTCACAATCATTCATCTGAAGTACCAATGTTTTAATAGGCTGAGCTGCCAAATGCAAAGCAAGCTGAAATTTGCAGAAACCCATGGAGGTAGTCTTATTGACCAGGAATCAGACTATAAGTAATAGTTATGGACTTCTAGTGACCTTACTCCTGAACCACCTTGTCAAAGAGGTTTTGGTTATAGCTACATACTAAATTCAGTACTTCTGCTAACACAGCCTCCAAAGCTAAATACAGAGGAAAGAATATGCAGCTCCAGGGTCTGAAAAAAAATTAAATAAATAAAATAAATAGCCGATTGTAGACTGTTGGGAATGACCTTAGCAGTGTCCTGACTCCTAAATCGTGCTCTGAATTTCTTCACAAGAAGCTCATTAGTGTGTTAGGATCCTAGTTCAATCCACCATATGGATGTAACCTATGTTCTGGGTCCTGGAGGTAGCAAAGGGGAGGAAGGTGATGGCTAATGATATCTACAACCATTAGAAAACCTTCTTTAGTCCGCTGGAAAGAGAAGAGGGAGTTACTTGCAGCTTCCAATACTTAAGCAGCTTTCTAAAGCCTGCCTTGCTGAAAATATTTCACTTTTGAAGACGCCTCAGTGATTTGGGTTAAGGAATTAACCTACATGAGGATTGCAGTGACAATGTTACTTCCTCAGCTGGGAGAGCTCTTTATTTACACTCCTGCACTTGAGGTTTTGCCCCTGTTGCAGTATATAACAGAAGCTCATTAAACAAGGTGTCTGTGAGCCACTTGCTTTGTATCTAAAAATAAAATCTATGCCTTATTGACACTGCCTGATCAATCCAAGAGGGAGATGTTTTCCTAGAGAAATCAAAATATACCATCATAAACACATGAATCCATATGGATTCACAGAGCAAATGAAAAGGTGCTGTTGCTTTTTTATACTTCTCTTTTGATGGTTTTCTTTAACATCTTTAGTTTGGGAATTGTAAAGGAAGGCTGAGCACTAAACTAAATCCACATACAACAGCACTGAGCATACAACAGCACATACACATTTGTATTGTACCAAAATAAGACGACATAGAGTGGACAACAAGATGATTGGTTTTGTGCTGTCATAGCTTTTAAAATGCTGTTGAGTTCAAGCTGCAATCAGACTGAAGTTTAACAAAATAAAGCAGAGGAACCCCACTGAAACAACTCTCTCTGGCTTTGAATGAGTGCCGTTTTTCACTGGCAAACTTATACCTTTCTTCTGTGTTCGTTCAGCCCACTTTATCTGCTTCCAGGATTGCTTCACTATAAAGATGAAGGCAAGTATGATACTGCTCTGAGCCACAGTCCCTTCAGGAGGAGCTATCAGGCAAAGCCATTTCCTTCTCAGCTTCACAGAGAAATTCGTTCCAAATATATATCTCATTAAACATATTTGCTTTTTTTGAATATGTTTCCTCTCTCCATGGTGAATGCAGCTTCTGTTGTAGCTCAGATGTAGAAGCTCAGATCTGAAGCAGAAAGAATCACGATCAGCCTTACTGGGACATGGTGATTTTGAGTACAGCTTCCATTCCAAATTAGTTCCTTTTCCTTCACAGCTGTTCTTTTAATCTTTTCCACTGGCATCACCTCTGGACAGTTTTTCAACTGCATAGTTATCTGCGGAATATACTTGAATGCTACCTTTCCCTTGATGTGGAAATCATTAACAGCCTGGTACTGATATGATGTTTAAATGCAAAAAAATTGTTCCACTTGCACCCCAAATCCACAGTATGTATTTTCCAGTTGCCATTGCAGGTATCAAAATTTGTTAGATTCTTTCACTCAAGCTCTTTCCCATCTCTCCCAGGGATGGAGGATCAGGGGAGAAGTTTAATCTCAGGTTCCTAGTGATTGTAGGAACTCTCATCAAGTTCTGAGTTAAATCAAAATTAGGGAAGAGATGATTTGCTAGATGGCAGGTTAACAAATTCAAGAAATACATTGACAGGAATGGGAACAAAGGCGAAAGACAGAAGTTGTAAGCTCTAGAAAGCAAACAGCACAGGCTGTGTGCTGGCTAGCCAGAGAGTCTGGGTATCATGGTGGAGACTTTGAATGTGAGTTATTGTGTGTGTTAACAGCAGTGATGGTAAACTGCATAGCTGAATGCATTTGAAAGAGTGCAACCAGTCAATCATGGGGAAATGTCGTCTTCTTCTCAGCATTTGTGAGATGCAGAGGTACCTGCAGCACCACGTGCAGTTTTGTGCCCCCACACCAGTACAACACCGATTAAGACATTGGAGGGCTGTACACAGAATGGTGAGGAAACAGGGCTTGTTTAGCTCTGCTTAGCTTTGTTTTTTTTTGTAAAGGGTGGGAGGGAGTTCACCATGAACTTGTTAAGAGTAGTGTTCCAAAGGAGTGGCTCAAATCTTTATCTTTGAAAACTGTGAAGACTCAGATGGATAATTCTCTGACTTTGAAATTAGTCCTTTGAGAAGGAGGTTGGACTGCAGATCATCCCAACCTAATTTTTTATGATTGCAGGACACAGACTACGTGAGGGTGCCAACTGAATACAGGACTAAGTAAGTGCAAATTAAACTCACAACTGTATAGAAGAGATTCTTTAGACCTTTAGTTAACTCTGTATAGTGTTGTTCATTGGCTTCTGTAAGAAGGTAGACAGAGATGCAGATCAGGGTCTGCAGGTGGTAGTATTTGATTGTGTTGTTATTTAGCTGAAAGAAGGATCTGATGGCATTGATTTAGAGCTTGTGATTTTAAATAACTGACAAGCCAGGCAGAGTACTTGCATGGGTACTTTCTACTGCAGTCAAATCAAAACAAATAGTATAGTTAAGGGGCCACACAAACTGTTTTAGTTATTGTCAGATCATTACATGGTTTCTATTTCTGACAAGCATGACTTACATTTCAAAGAACTTTTTTTTTTTTTTCCAGCTTTCCATATGTTAGCTGCTATCAAAATGCACTACTTGGAGTTATAAGGAAAGAAAATTAAAATGATTGTTTTTCTAGCCTCTGATATTTAAGTGCAGAGAGAAAACACCAGGATTTGCAAATTGAATTAAATGATGTCCAACTCTACCCACAATTCTCAGATCACTCTACTGCTTCCAAGGATTTTCAGAACACCGTAAGACTGCAGCCTCAGCCCTGCAGCCAACAGCACACCCATACCATCACTGGCATTGCTACAGTCGTTCAAAACCCATCTAAAATAGTTCAAATTAGGAACAAGATTCTCCCATTTCATGTAAATGCTAAATATAACAGTCTCTTTGAAGAGATATGTGGCTCTTGGATATTTTCAATTGTAGGGTTAAAGTTAAAAACAGGAAATACACATATATATATGTATGTATATATATGTATATATATATATAATATTTGTAAGAGAAGTAATCTTCTAGATGATAATTCAGACCTTGTTTTTGAAATCCCAAATTAAGTTGAGATCATCCTATGACTGTTCCAATATCTTTCCCCATTGAATGTACAGACAATGGTACATTCCACTCCATTTCTAGTTTTTCTTTGACTACTTAAAAGTAAAATAAAATAAAATCTTAGTATTTTTTGTTTCTTCGTTTTGTAATTATAATTACGCTAACTTAATTCTTTGTTTAGGTATTCCTTAACAAAATACTCCTATAATATAGTTCACACAAGGTAGCTTTAAAGAACCCCTTACCATATGAACACTTAAAAGTCTATTTAACATTCCCTTAGCAGCATCCCATGAACAGGGGCACAATTTATTTAATTTCAAAGACAACTTACTGTTTTCATCACAGTTATAAGATACCTGACAGATTATCTTTAAGAAAACATAGCATCATGATCGCTGTTTAAGATTTTGTGTTCAAAGAGCCACTTTGGAAAGGGATAAGACATGGTATAAATGATTAGTCTGAAAAGCTACACGACCACATAATCACATACAGTCTTTAAAGTTTAGTAAGGATGAGCAAGAATTGCTCCTAAATGGCTGTTTAAAGCTAATTTCAGGTCATAAGAAGGAAGGAATCCATCCAACATGCTTCTGTTTCATTTAATACTAAGCTCCAGGGAGCATGAACAAATACAAAGAGGAGAAAGTGCTGAAACTATTGCACTTTTAAAGAAGAAAATACTTTTTGCATTAGCAGAGCGGATATTATTCTGAAGTTCTCTTGACCTATCATGGAAAATGGTTTCTGAAAATTCAGGTAAATGGTAGGTAGTCTAGTGGGCATAGTGTTAGGGAAAAGAAATTGCTCACTGTAATTAGCAATATAAATGCAGATTTCAACAGGTGAGTGACAAGCAATTGCTGAAGTTAGATGTACTTTCAGTCTTAAATTCAGATAGCAATATTAGGCTATGAGAAAGCTACAGAATGTTAATGTAAAAAGCTACTCAAAAAGTTAAGATGAAGGTTAAAGCTTACTATAAGCATGTACACTTCAGTTTCAAATTCATTGATGGATACAAATATTTCTTCTTTCAAGCAGACAACAGAAGAGAACAGATAACTCCTACAATATTCCTACAATAGCTTTACTGTTCCTGATTTCATGTGTAGAAATTATATATGTTTCAACTTCATGCTAATAGATTCCAGGGAAATAAAGGATAGCAAAATACAGCAAAAGATGTTCTGCTTTCCTGAAAGACTCAAGGTTTGATACCAGTGAGAAATTCATTTTAGACAGGTCTACCCCATGCAGTAAAAGCCTTAACTTTGCAAGATTGTCCAAGAGCAAGCTCCTAATGAATAGTTGGCCAACAAAGTAGCTGTAACCTTGCATTTGTCATTGGCTTCCATACGACTTGGCTTGCTTGTATCACACACCATAATTCTGTAATCAATACTTAAAAGTCAGGTACAACACAAGCTCAGAAAATGAACTGTTATATCCTGACTTCCTCCTTCCAGTGTCTAACCCAGCTCTTTGTTGGAGATGTTTAAGCTTTTACTTCTCCCCTCCAGTCCCTTCACCTTTTTTCTTGTCTTCTTTTTTTTTTTTTTTTTTTTTGTAATAACACTTTTATTGTATGCTGTCTCTTCTTTTCTAAAAAATATAACCCAAATTCTTCTGTTTTTCCTCAGAGGCAACATTTCTAGACTCCTTATCACTCTTCCTGTTTTTGTCTTCAGTTGGTCCACACTACAGTTGATTATTTCTATCTAAGTACAGAATTTTGAACTTATCCCTGATGAATCTCAACCCAATTTTGAGGCCATATTTCCAATTTGTCAAGATCATTCTGAATTCTCACCCTGTCCTCCCATGTACTTGCAGTTTCTCCCAGCTTGGTGCTGCCTGAAATTCAATAAGTAAAGTTTCTATTCCATCATCTGGATCTTAATGGAAATATTTAATACCACCACATTAGGATATGTCCCTGAAGAGACTCCTTTGATTCATGCTTACTTTTCTGTCTGTGACTCATTTTAAATACTCTCCAAAGCAGATCTTTTGCACTCCTCAATCATAATTTTATACTCATCAGGGATTCACAAGGTGTTTTATTATTATTATTTCCCCAAGTACAAATATGAGTAGAGGAGAATGGTACTATTAGAAAGAATGGTGGTGGCTGGCACCATTTCTGGTAGTGACCTGAATCATACTTGCTTTTGAAAAAAATTTATAAGAAATATTGCTTCTTTTTCCTCCTGATACCTCCTTTAAAAGAGAAAATAATATTTGACAATGAGACACACAGTTATTCAGCAGCCTAAGTTCATCAACCCTAGCCAATCCAAATATGTATTTCACTTTTTGCTTCACGTCCTTCTCACAGGAAAAGAACTTAGTATCTGTGACAGATATTAATGGCTCTAAGAGCAGTTTTCCTTCCCAGAATAGCTAATGCAAGAAGTGTTATAGCTTTAAGCCTTTTTCCTTCCTCCCCTGTCTCCTATCTGTAGAAAACATTTACTCTTCTTCATGTTGTGGACCAGCACTTTCACTTTATTTTCTTTTCCTACTAATAAACTGAAGATCATCTTGGAAGCATTCCCAAAGACTAAATGATATCTCTCATTTTGTCTTGGACTTTTCTATATTCACTCTTATGATCTGTCTTGAATAATCAAGACTTTTAATTTTTTCCCTCCTAATAACGCATATGATCCTTAGCTTCCTTAGCTTTTTGCTTTAAAGTTCATCTCTACAATGCTATCTGTCTTTCCTTTGTTTTGGCAGCATTTATTTATGTTTGTAATATGTCTAGTGCCATAAGCTGAAGGGGAAGGGTGGAGAAGACTTCCAAGGATTAGAATGATATTTTTTTCACATCAGTCAGTGAAAAAAATGTATTAATGTACTAAAAGTGAACACTGTAGAACACACAGTTTTTCTAGTTAAAAAATATAAAAATTAATTAATTCTTATAGGAACCAACAAAGCCTAAATTTCCTTTAGAGGTCAGTGGCTCATAAGTTGCAACTTTAACTTGCACTTTAGGCTTTTGTTGTTTTTGTTTTTAAAGATTCATTGAAACAATTAAAGACAGTTTTAAAAAACATCCAATTCACTTTGTTGTTGTTATGGACAAGTTAGCATACTGCCATCAATGTTATTAGCATAAGTTTATTTACACAGGTAATTACCTAAACCTTATCATAAAACTCCTAACTCCTTCTGACTTCATACTTTTTGTGGGCTAAAATACCCAATGCTTCTGTCAAATGCTACTCCTTCCCCTCCCCGAGCATATCTTTTATGTGCACAGGCTTTAATAGTTACCCTTATCCTATTACACCCATCCAGTTAAATAGAGGCATCCAAGTCCTCACTTTAGAAATACAATTCAAGAAGGAAGAGGTTGCTAATTCACTGGACTTTTCTTAAATCTGCAGATTTTCAATATAGTTACAACTGACCTTGAAACTTTCTCTCAGATTTGTGGTCTAAGAGATAATGGCAGAAGTGCTGATAGACTAACTAGTGTTTTGGGATATGAATCTTTGTTGAGTTTACTCCCAGTAGCAGTATATCATCCTGTGTCTGAAGCATTACTTGTTCTGGTACTCTTACCTCTGTCAGCACTGTGAGTAGTTATCTCCTTCCGTATCATTAAGGGAGAAAAATTCTATAGAGTGGCAGGAAACAATTTACACTTTGGAGCAAGAAAAAGGAGAAGAGAGGAGAAGAAGAAAAAAAAAAAAAAAGAAAAAAAAAAAGAGAGAGAGAGAGAGAGATTATGTGAGTGCAAGCTATAAGCTGTGTTACAGTAAAAAAGGACTGTAGGCTCAAAGACTGACTGAACACAAGAGTCTTTTTTCCTTGCTGTTACAACAGATTAAAACAATCTTAAAATGCTCCAACTGTGTGTGTTGAGATGGAGGAAACAATGACACCCAAACTCTTCAGGTTTCTTTATTTAAAATTTCAAAGTATTCAAGAGGAATATTTATTAACTCACTCAATTTCTCAAAAATAAATATTAGTCTTACTCCTTGTTTTTTTTTTTTTTTTTTTTTTCAAGCTTTAACATATGAAGTCAGGTTATTTTAGAGGCAGCTGATGTGCTCAATTTTTAAAAATTATACCACTTAGTATTTAAAATTTCAAGACTCTAACCCTCATGACAGAAAAAAAAAAAAAAAAGATGAAGTTCAGATTACTTAACTATTTGAACTAGATGATCAACATAGCTGAATGTAAATCACTAATCCTTTGTTATCACATGAACTGATACACCAACATTTACTGAAAGAGAACAAACTAATGCATAACATTTTATATCTTAGGAATCAACTAACCACATCACAGCATCAAGAAACAACGTAAAATCTCTCTCAAGGTCTGTGAACAAACACTAAAAAAAATAAGGTTAAAAAAAAATAAAAAGGTAATGTAGAGTTTCTGGATGACATTTCTGGAACAATGAAGTTCAGTTTTCATGGTCATCCAGTCCTTGATATCTCTGGTGGGACAATGAGCACAGACACCCACTATATCAGTTCTCATGTTTTGCGAGATAAGTATTTGCCATTGAGAAAACACACTGAGATATCTGACACCTCTCAGTGCTGCTTGACAGAAGAACAGCTCTGCCACAGAAAGTTTAGGAACATCTCAGTTTAGTTGTCTTCTGTAAACATGCCAAGATCTAAATGACTGCCTGAATTGATTTCCTGTGAGCTATGTCTTCTGGAGGTGACAGAACATTTTCCTCAAATGATCCTAAATAATCCAGATGATCTTTTAAACAACAACCAGTGTTACTACAAGATCTGAACAGAGTCACAAAGCTTCAGATTTATGCCTGAAGCAAAATGCCTTTGTAAAAATGAGTAGGCTGTACAGTGAAAACTAAGCAGCCAAAACCAAGAGAAAGTCCATACAACAGTGAATTTGTCAGTACTGCAGTCATGTTATATCAGGTTAAGCGACAGCATCATGTAGTCCCCACTTGCTCAACCTTGACAACTTGATTTGGAAAAAGTTAGTTCCTACACGTCATCCCAGCATGCTCCTAACCAAAAGCTTTATTTCATTAAGTTTACACAGAGGATCTACTTTTTCTTCTCCCCTTCGCACTTCAGGATATAGAAATGACACTGATCATGCTCCAAATGATTATAGTGGCTCAGTATTCATCTGGTATATGATGTCTAGTGCTTTTGTGAAGAAATAATACTGAAACAAGATTCTTAAAAAAAAAAAAAAAAAAAAGAGAGAGAGAGAGAGAGAGAGAGAGAGACTCTGAGACTCTTGTATATAGGTAGCATAGTGCAGATTGCACATCAAGGTATCAAGATGTCTAACCAGGACAGTGACCTATGTGAATCAAGGGAGCATGATTTTAATCTTTAAATCTTAAAATTTAAATCATTATATCTGTCAGACACACTGCCAAAGGTAGGCTTTGGACTTACAGACATTCTGAGAATTATTTGCTACCAATGTTTTATTTTAAAACCTACAATGTAATTTAAATACTGGAGGAAAAAAAATAAATAAAAATAAAGAAAACAACAACAACAACAACAACAGTCTGAGGACAGGGAAAGCACTCAGGAGTATTGCAAGAGTGGTTGTTGCTGGGGAGATACTCAGCCTAGAGTGTATATCAAAGGGACTATGCTTTCTTTCATGCACTTATTATTATTGTACCCATGACATAATACTTTCTCCATTTATTTTTCTGGCTATATATGTGGCTAAATTTAGGCAAACTGAACTCTATACTATTCCTGAAAGTTCAGTCTCTTCCAGTCAAATAAGGCTGCAAACATTTCCAAGTGAAAATTTTGATTACACTGTACCATGACTAATTGAATAAGACCAGTACAGGTAAAGAAGATAATACTCTGCAATCACAAAACAGCTGTTTTGCCAGTAAATAGCCTGTTGAGATGGGACTCAAAAGCCTCCAGTTTTACTTTTTAGTTCTGCAGAGTGGCCTTGGAGAAGTACTTCACCTCTTTCCCACCCTCCCACTCCTTCCCTTCTCCACCTCTATAAAGGAAAATGATCTGCTTCTAACAAGTGTTGTACGAGATGAGATATTCTTTAACTTTAGCAGCCATGTAGCCAGGCAATGACTGCTGTTTAGAATTAGATTACAGAATTAGATTACATGGAAATGAAATTCTGACTGTATGCTCACTGATAACCTCAAACACTTCGTGCATGCAGACTATGTACTTTACATGGAGAGTTCGTAATAACTATTGCTCCCCATTTAAATCACCCCACCCTCTTAAGCAGCTGAACTCCACTAGCTTAACTCTCTACTAGCTCCCTCTCTAGCTGAACTCTACTGGAGAAGATACCTGTACTTCTCTGAACCCTCTAATTTTCTCCCAGGATCACTTTTACACCTCTTGCAACACATTGCTCATTATTCCATGCTGTGATCTTCTACTTACCACTGTAGCTACAGACTGTAGAAGTTTCACACCTTGCAGTTGACAGTATCCATGGCCACCCTGACAGATATGTACCTTCGATCACACAGAAAGAGCAGAACCTCACCCGTAGCTGTCAGCACAGCCTCCTCATCTCACACACTGCTGTTTGCAAATCCCTCTGCTCCCATTGCAGCTACCTTGGGAAAAGTAGAAATATTTTAGTGACTGCAGGTAGACACCAGGAGTTATCACTAGTGTGGTTGTGGGAAGAGCTTGCACAGCAGTAGTATTAATCATGTAGGTATACTCTCTTTCAAATATTGGAGTGTCACTGCTGATTGTCTGGAAAGGTAGAGAAAACAGAGAGCAATGTCAACTGTACCTAATGAGCTTGTACTAATGAATAAAAGAACTGGTCTGGCTTTTTAAATTTAAGTTTTTATTTATTTTTCTGATAGTATTAGTATTAGCAATAGTATTAGAATACTCTCTTTGTACCGAGAAAGTGGAATTCATAGTTATTATCACAGTTTTATTGTTATTGGTTAGCTAGAAAGAGAACAGATTCCATAATATCACATTGTTGGTGTGCTTCCACATTCACTGCTTATTTATTTCCCTAGAGCCTAGGAGGTTTTTTGTTTGCTTGTTTGTTTTGTTTTTGTGTTTTCATCATTAAAAAAGGAGCAACTTCGCTTATCTTTTGGGTCATGCAATGCACATATGGAGACTGGCATGGGTTGCTTTGGGGGCTGGGGAGAGCATAGAGTGAGGAGAAGGAGAACAAGTAGTGTTTAGGAAAAGAATTGTATAACTGGTCCTACATGTCACCAGTCAGTAAATCTCAGGCAACAAATTCAGCATTCAAACCACTTAATTTTAAATGAAGAAATAATTACTGGGTTTATTTTTAAAGAAAATTGGAAAAAAAAAAACAACAACAACAACAAAAAAAAAAAAAACAAAAAAAAAACAACAGCATGGCTATTCCAACATTCAGTAATTAAATATTGAACTACAGTATGATGTAATGTATCCTATTCCTGTTTCAGGCTGGTCATATGCTCCTTAAGAGATTTATTTTAAAACTGGTACATAAATGGTAGCAATTTATCTTCATCTACCAAAAAACATACAGGAGTTACCCACATCAAGGCAGATCTCTCTGCAATTACTTCTGTATATACAGCTGAAAATTGTCACATTCTGAAGCTTTATAGAGCATAACGCCTTCACTGATGTTGTATCTAATGTTTTTTTTACACTTCTGCATTCACATTAATATTTACCACTAATTATTATTGTTAGTACAGAACAAGTACTGCGGGATTCATTTGGATTTCAGAGTGACACCAACACTTTACAGCAATATCTTAAAGCCTGAATGTGTCTGATGAAGTTTTATCAGAATTGCACCACACAGCATAATGGAAATAAATGCCAAAGGCATTAAAAATATAGTCTGGTACTGTTCTTTGAAAACCTGTCTCTATGATCACATTATAGCATAGAATATAACTTTGTACTTCAGATTTATTTTTTTTTATTATTTTCCATCTGTGTGCATGAGTGCATTGATAAGATAGTGAAACATAAAAATAAGATATAACTGAACAGCTTTTCAGTATGTGCAGCTATGCAAGCTGAAAAGATCAAAATCAGCATCAGGACTAAAGCATCCAAAAAAAAAAATCAGTTTATGAAGGTCTTATGGGAAGATTATTGCATTAACTCCAGTACAGAAGAGATACAGATCTGATTTAAAGTGATTCCAAATCCATTTGGACTTGAGAACAGTTTGGAATGATCTCTTTTTCTTAACTTTGCTTTGAGAGCTCAGCTTTAAAGACATATAAAAAAATAATAAGGTTTCAGAGTGGCATAAAGTACCACACGCTCCACCATCATTTCCCTGGGCTGAATCAGCTCTACCTAACCTAGTTTTGACTGGAGCCCCCTGCAATGGAATACATGCAGTGCTGTAAATCAGACAGCATCCTCCAGTACATACCTGTAGCACTCATGTAATCATGTCAAATCATGTAATCATGTCAAAATAAGTCAAGGAGTATAGGAGGAATCCTACAAAATCACACATCATACCTGTGACTAATAACTTTGGATCATGCCTTTAAACACAGAGCTTGTTGTCAGGTGTGTAGGTGCTGTGCTGTGATAGAGTAGAACCAATCGGATCTGGGTATTTATCGGAGGTCAAAGATATAGCTGATCATTTAAAGCATGCTCAAGGAAATTTAAACCAATTACAAAAATACCATCAAGAACTAAAATTGAAACATATTGAAGTATACATATTAACTAGCTTTCCTGCCAAATTCAATGAAGGTTAATTACTAGCTTTCACCCAATTAGGTTTCTTTTTCCATATCTAATTTTTCCTCACTTCAGTCCCCAAATTCATCCAGAGACATAACTAAGTAGTTAATGACTGATGTGTTTTCAGGTAGAGGAAGCTATGTCAGCTGCATGTTGCTGATCCTCAGACAGGATTTGCGTGCTTTTAAGAACACTTCACAAAAGTTCACTTGCATTAAGTTTATTAATGCATGATCGACCGCTGAGCTGAATGCACTACTGTAGCACAAAAACAAATGATCAGAGCAGAACAGAGATTTCTCCCCTCTTCTTAAGGAACACTGCAGTCTGCTAAAACCATTCCTACTGAAGTACTTCTTATCCTGAGAGGTTCACAAATAGCAGGTTTTATTCTCTACACTCACAAGTGGCAAGGTGGTTAGTTTTCAGATTTCATCTTTCCAGCAAGGTCATTTCCCCCAGCAATTGAGCACTTCAGTATTTTGTTTTCTCTCTAAACATTAAAAAAAGTGGACACACATGAAATTTAGAGGCAAGGTAGAGAAGGAAAGGGTCAGATGTTCTATGTTGTGCCAAGGAAATAATTACACTAACTGCTTGCCTTATTTAGATGTATTACAGACAGCTTACAATTCTTCCATTAGAACTGTCGTGCTCTTAATTACTTAGACTTTTGAAAGCTTTGATTAATTACTATACAGAGCAAAGGTTTCAAGCAGAGAGATGACTATGTCAAATAATAGCTACTGATTCTGAGTAGTTTAGATTAGTGTTTGCAGCATTTTAAGTCCCACAACAAACTACAGACAAGGCTGTCACTAACAGAATTGTAGAAGCTAAGGAATATTAATACTGATTAAACAGGCCCATGATTGTAAAAGAGTAGCAATTTTTAAAGAAAAAATATTTTAAATTGATGGAACCGAACTAAAGAAATTAAATAATAGACTTTTGTTTTGGGCACTGGAATAAAAATAAAGCAGATTAAATATGTTTCTTTAATGAAGAGGTAAAATTCTTCTCCCCCACTGAGATGAAAAAAAATATTTTTTTTCTTCCAATTTTGAAAAATTGATTCACCATGTGGACATTGCTTTAGTCTCCAAACTCAACTGCTAGTATTTGTGAGCCTCTGTAAGCTATAAAGACACTCACACATTTTGTTTCTTTCCACCTGATTTCCATCAAAGCTCTCGATGGCTCTCAGAAGTTGGTGCTAGTCCTTTCTAATATCTATGGTACTGTTATCAAAAATGATATGCTTTCCTGAGTTGCATAAGAAAGATTTGCATTCAATTCCCCAGATGGCCATAGAAGATTTACATGTCCTTGAAAGCATCACTTAAAGTAAGACTCATCGAAATCTAACTTGTAGTCAAGCTGTCAATGTCTTCAGAAAGCCAACTAAAAGAAATTGAATTGCTCACTGCAAGCACTGCTCTGTCTCCAGGATCTATAGAGAAAGAAGTTAGATGACCTATACTAGATGCATAAAATTGCAGGACCTGTCTCTCTCTCTCTCTCATTTTCTCTACCTTTAATTTGGTAATGGCAAAAATTCCAAGGGCTAGTATGCAAGGGCATATTCATTAACATTTCAGGTCCTGCTGCTAGAAATTACCCATTAATTTCTGGTATTCTTTTTCTTTTTTTTTTTTTTTGGTGTCACTACAATGATTACATATTGAAATGTCCCCCTCAAAGATTATTAATATATATACATATCCAAAGATGTAATTAGATATTAATAGCGGTGTTTATTGTTATATTTAGCTTTATTGATGAGTAGGAAACTTTAACCTGTAGTAGCAGTATTAAGATTGAAATGCAAGTCTATCTGAATCAGTTTTTATGACGTTTTTCTTTGTCACCATCAATACCCCAACAACCTTCAGAAAAATAAACCTTAATGGGAATAAACCATAGTACCGTTAACATAAGCTTCTAAAACTCTCTCTGCTTAAATTTCAAACTCTGATTAAATCTGAACTACTCCTCAACTTTTAAGCTGCCAGTGGAAAGCAGGGCAACTGGGGAAGAAAACAGCATAACAGGAGAGCATACATCAGCAGCTTTGGGGGTCAGGCAATATAACACAAGAGACACAGCAAAAAATCAAGAGTCAGCTCATGATATATTGCTTTCCTTACTGCCTTTGAAATGGGGCTCTATCACAAGCCGTACAGTGATATATTAATGCTGCATCTTTCTCATCCATCCCACCAACTTCCCTCTCCAGATCTGACATGACTCTTGATACAAATTCAAGCCCACGCTTTTCTAAACTAGTCCCTGGTCATTGGGATGTCCCCTTTGCCTTTACTTTAGGGAAGGTTTAACTCTGAATGTCCAAATTAGGAAATTCAGCTACTTGCCCCCACTTGGATTTTAGGGACAAAGAGCCTCTGCACATCGTAAACACATGGCATAAGTGGTGTCTTGATAGGAGCAACACCTTCAAGACTTTGTAAGCACTTGCTTTCATAGAATATATTTAAGTTACATGTTTTCCACCTGCACTGGGTCAACAAGAGCTAAAGGAGCACAGTCAGCACTACCCCTATGTGTTCTTCAAAGGCAGAAAACAGTAATTACAGAGAAGTGAAGTGCTCATGGCAGTGTCAGTGTGAGCTATCAAACTGAGCATCACTGAGATAAAAAAAAAACTCTAATAACCATCACTTCAAAAACCACATTCCCTGCTTCAAGTCAATGTCACACACAGCTTTCCAATCTGACATTTGACTTTAATCAGAATACTTGATATTATATATGTTCTTTGCATAGAGAAGCACCTGTGCAGAGAGTCAGCCACAGAGGAATGCACACAACCAGTAGATTAGCAGAAATAACTTGACCACATGCAAAAGCACATAGGGGAAAGAAGAACTCAGACTTCTCTGAAAACAGAACTTCCCCTCACCATATAGGATTTTATTTTTGACAATAAGGCTGTAAGCATCTTCTCGAAATTAAGGGATACAACCTTTCATCTCTAGCCTTGAATACAGGAGGGAATTTTACAGTTTAACTATAAACATGGAACATCATTTTAACAAGCTGTTCAATGAACAACAAAACTATTAAAGTTTAATTGTCTAGATTTTTGATTTAACAGTTGAATAACATAACCTACCTCTCTCCTGTCTTCCCTTGCATTGACCTTTCTCAGCATAACACCCACCCATTTTTCTTCTCATCCCCCTTCCTTTTACTAAGAGATAGAATGGTCTATTTACAGCTATGTCCGTGCTGATTTCTTGAGTAATTATTTTCTCCTGGCTACAAAATGGGTGTTACATACTGCAGTTATGAGCAATATATCATACCTGCTGTAACATCCTAGCTGAATTTCCATCCTTTTGGCAAATTCACACAATTTCTTTTGCCTCTTGTCCATAGGGCAATAGGTTTATAAAAGAGACAACAAAAATAAAAGCACCAAAAGATGTCGGGTCCTCAGGAATACTGAGTCAGAAATTCTTCAATGGCTGTGTACTGGTAAGACAACCATTCTGCTGCCCTAAAGGAAGGGGCACAGAATGAGCTTTCCCTGATGGCAATTATCTTTAAATTGCTACTTTAATTAAGCATTTTGCAACCTGAACCCAAAAGTTCTTAATCAGAGATGGGAGTATGTGTTTCACCAAGGGCTAAGTTAGGTTTCCTCTCAGTTTCTTGTATTATGGGCAATTTCACTCCCTATCTCCTTCTAATAGGATTTGATTTGCTTATGTCTGTGTCTGCAAAAAGGCCACTTCAAACACTCATCCTTAACTTACTTCTCTCCATTTCTACAGCAAGGCAAATCTATCCAGAACACTTTAGGTTTCTTTTTCCTTTCCTATGAAGTCTCTGCAGTGACTTTTTGTCCTTATCTCATTTATCTCAAGGCTCTCCCTCTTTAACGTCTATGACAGTTCTTTTAAAAAACTTATTATATTCTCATCACTACCTACCTTCAGTGTGACACTTTGTAGCCATTGTAATAAAGACAGTACAAATAACCAGACTCTAGAGAACAAATTTACACTAAATGCTTCATGAAGAAGGACTTAAGCAAAACAAAAATAAAATTGAGAGTTCTTGGCTGATTGTCAAAAGCTACCCTGAAACTGCTGTCCTCTCATTCAAAAATAGTGGGGTTCAAACACTTGGTAAAGTATATATTTTATATACTCCTACACTTAACCCTCAAGTTCAGCAAAAGTAACACCTTTTTGCTTTGGTTTTGCACAGGACTTAGAACAGTGAAGTCTACAATTGGTCTCCTTCTGGGCCACAAATGATAATTACAGTCTCCCTTCTTCTGTAGTAATTTATTTATATTTTTCTAAACGATCATTGGTGAAACATTGAATTCATAAAAAATAAAAATAAAGGATAAGTTATGATCCCAGAATGAACATACAGATGAACATACAGAGGCAGATTCATATTTTCGTATTTTGTTCCTTCCAACCTTATCAGATTTATCAAAAATAAAGTCTGTTCTAATTCCTCGTGTTTACAACCTATGTACTAGCATATATACCCATGCTACGTAAGTTGACATAAAAGGAAGAATAAGAAGAGTATGTTAAATAGGAATACTGTGAACATCAGTCTTTTCAATAGGCAAGAAAGAATTTGATGATACTTTTGTAAAAATTCCTTCCTTGTTTTGCTTTCAGCTACTTACAGAGCTCAGAAGGTTTTCACATTTCAGAAGCGGAGAGGCTAAGCAAGCATTTTTAAAACAGGTGTGATTTTCTCCCTCTTTTTCCTTTATCTCAAAGTAAAAAAAAAAAAAAAAGGAAATAAATAAAAAAAGCTTTTTTTTTTTTTTTTAATACAGTTGAAATATATAAAATTTAGAAGGGCTGAAAGCACCCAGCAAGGCAAGAACATACAAAACAATTTTAGTACTTTCGAGAAATGCTTAAATCCTAAAATCTAAAATTTGTTTTTATTTTTAGCATGTATCACAGCTGAATTTTTTTTCAAAATTCTTTAAAGTAATTTATATCATGACCAGTGTGCTGGCTTTAGTCATTTTCAAATTGATGTGTCATGAATAGCAGTTGAGATCTCAGCTTCTATTTTACTTCTTAAGTTACATTCTTTGCTTTAATCTCAAACAAATTTAGCGTACCCTTTTAACAATTCCAGGACAGAACCCATTCAATTGCATGAAATATTCAGTCTCCTCAAGCTGATTAAGGTAAAGGAAGTGAAAAGCAACCATTTCAAGACTGAGGAGAAATTGTTGGGCTTTAGCCATTTCTGTTCCTGAAAACACCTTTTCTTTAGCTGAATCGATTAAATCAAAGTTTTATATGTATATTCAGGGAAGTATATTATCACTTCTGAGTCTTTGTTATATCACTGTCTTATTATCTTCAGGTTACCCACATATGAACCAGTTTGGTTCAAACTTTTCCTAAAAGTTAATTACTTTCCAATCATTTCCCTTTAATAAGTGTAAGCTTATTTCAGAAAATCTCCTTAATTCTTCCAGCTCTCCCTTCTATATGCTGACAGACACCTCTTCTCCTGACTAGTGGTTTCTTTCTTACCTCGTGGGACTCCTTTTACAACATTTTCCCCACAGATGTAGGATAGAAAGAACTCAAAGGTTAGCCTCTTTCCCACTAAAACAAAAGGTTGTATTCACTCTATTTTTGGAACAACTGCTGCTTAAGCTCTTAGGTTGTTTCCAAAAATCATATTATAAAGGCAATCAACAAATAACAACAAAAGCTTCTGCTCATGAACGGAGTTTAACACCATCACCAGATTTAATTCCATAAGCTACACATATCAGTCACTCATGGGAAGTCCCATTTCACTTTTGGAACACAATTTCAAAAGAACTTAATGGTGTCTGGAGATTTCATGTCAGTATTCACATTCCCCCATAAATTACCAGCTGTGGAGAGCAGTGTGGGACCTTGACACTGATTTTCTTCTCCCTTCATTTGTCAGAAATCAGTTTAACTCAGTGGAATTGCATTAGTGGAAAACCAGATAATGGTCCTAACTCAATAAGGTACATTATTTGTTTGCTTTTTATCTGGTGCCAGTCTCGCTGAAGTTAACCAGTCCCAAGTATTTTCCAGAATAGCAATGGTTTTTGAGTAAGGATCAGAATATAAAGCTATTTAGCCTGAATGCTTCCCACTTAACCTATTATAGAACCCTACGTTTATGATTAAGTAACCTATGGTTTAAGAATAAGAGAAAGGGTGAGAGATAGAAAGAACTGACATGAATAACCTTGTTGATGTGACTGTTACAGAGGACTTAGGAATAAAGTCCTCTGTAACAGACACATCAACAGTGTTATTCAGAGAACCGTTATATAAAATGGCCAAATTCTCAACCGATGTCGAAGATAAAGATTCTTAATTATGAACATCAGTTATAAAACTGTCTCATAATTTATCCCATAGGCAGTAACTCCTCTGGGTCTGTAAGGGAATCTGGAGAGCCTCTCCCATTAGACTCATCATGATGGGTGTTGTGTCATACTGATGTTTTAGTTGTTGCAGAGTAGTGCTTACACAGAGCCAAGGACTTTTCAGCTTATGCTGCCCTGCCAGTGAGGAGGCTAGGGGTGCACAAGAAACTGAGAAACTGGGATGAGACAGAGCCAGGACAGCTGGCCCAAACTGGCCAAAGAGATGTCCCATACCATATAGCGTCATGCTGAACAATAAAACTAGGGGGAGTTTTCCAGGGAAGGGCAGCCACTGTTCAGGGCTGGGATGGACATCTGTTGTTGAATGGTGAGCAGTTGCATTGTGCATCACTTCTTTATACATCCTTTATGTGTATAATTATTGTTTTTATTGTTATTATATTTTCCCCTTTCTTTTCTGTCCTATTAAACAGAAATTTTCATCCTTTTCTCAACCCACGAGTTTTACATTTTTCTTATTCTCTCCCCCATTCTCCCCCACTTGCTGTGGAAGTGAGAGAACGGCTATGTGGTTCTCAGCTGCTGGCCAGCTTAAATCACAACTCAAAACTTTAAGTGTTGTGTAGACATTAGTATATTGGCTAGATGAGAGATGGATTACCATAAAATGCTGATGAGAAAGTTCTCTGAGTTTCTCTGATGAGAAAGTTCTGAAGGAAAGTTCTGTTCTCATTTCTGTAAAGTGTATGCATATATGATCACAAGTAGAGCTGGAACTAATGTTTAGGGTATTCTTTCCTTCTAGAAAGCCTGAATTAGCTGTAACCCCAAAAGGAAAACTGTTACCACCAAATATCTGAGAACAGATCTGACTACCAAAAAAAAAAAAAAGCATAAAGCATAACATAAAAGGAAGAAGAGAAATAAACAGCTTCAAGATAAAGGTGGAAAGCTGGTAACTTGGATCGCTGTTAGAAACTGCAGATTGAAGCACTGGAGCTGTAACAAACTTTTATGCATTAAAAGCAAAACTAGGCTACACAGTCTAGAATATATTCTACATTTCATTTCAAAAGATTAACATCCAGCTCTCACTTACAGCAGTTAAATCTAAAACACCTCAACTAGTTCTTTGGAAAAAAATGCATTGAACAATCCAGAGCAAAAATAATAACCCAAGAAAAATCCAAGTTTTAGTTACTTATTAGATAATAGTGGTTCCTCTAAAATTCCTCAAATTTGAACCCCATATTAACTGACAACCATTATCAAACTAGAATCACCACAGACAGGATCTCCCTTCTACAGTGTGGTTGGCCTGTCTTATAAAACAAGACTCATAGCAAGTCCATACAATCTTCAAGTCACATGAAGAATTGCATAGTAAGGCTTCTAAAACAAACCCAGTTGACTGACTGCCTAATCTAAGTACTAAGACTATAATAAATTGACAGTAATTTATGTAGATGTCCAAATAATGGGGCATAATGAAGGGGAGATAAGAACAATGTAAAAAATCTTACATACTACTTTGAATGAATACAGTCTCAACACAGATTACCAAATTAACATTAAAAACTTTTGATTGCATTCTATGTTTTCAAGATCTGGTCTGCTTTGAAAATGGTGAACTGTTAAACTGTATCAGTGAAAATTAATTTGTGAAGTAGCTCTGAAGTAATATATGCACGCAAAAATCAAAAGCCTGAAAAGGAATATGCAAGATTTTCAGATTTGTTTTTGCAGCAGGGAAAATAAGTATATCTTTATACAGATACTAGGAAAAGGTGTAAAGATTTAGAAGTTAAACTCTCATTTTTTTCTGACCTAAAGTCTTCATGAAGAATAGGGAATATTAAAAAGCACAGCAGAGCCTTTTCTATACTAGAGGTTGTAAGCTCATTTAAGAAGGGTGAAGGATGTTTGGGGCATCACATCACAACTTATAACAGACTTGTTCTATGACTTTGTTTAAGTCCTTATCTCTCCTTATGCCTCAGTTCTGCATTTCTAAACTAGGGATAATAGCATTTTTCTGCCTCTCAGGAATTCTGTGTGGATCAATACATTAAAGATGCAAGGCATTCAGATATTGTGGTGATGTGAGTTGTATGTCTCCTAGATGGATGGCTGCTGAGTGGAAGCTAAAGCCAGAGTTTTCAAAATATCACAGAGATTTATTATTCTGGCCCTTAAAGCATATAGCGCTGCATGAAGAAAATGTGACCTTGAGTTTCTGCAACTGCTATTTTGAGTGCCTCGGTGCCCAGAAAAAGACTGTAAATTAACCCAAACACCTTCAATTTTCTGCCTCAATTGGGATTCCCTTTAAGTGACCATCTACCTGCACTGACCATTACCCTATTAGTTATCATCACACTGTTAGTTAAAAGGGACAAAAATATATCCTCTTAATACACTGCCCTGACGTAATGACAGAGATCACAACATCAAGTGCAATGTAGTGATACTCTTGATCTATAAAAAATTTAAAATTCCCACACAGGAATCAAGTGTGTCACCTACATATTAAAGTGTCATTCCTCTTATACCAGCAATTGCCACTTTGCCACTCAGTTCCCCATGAGCCACAAAAAAATACCTTAAAAAAAAATCTTTCTTCTATACCACTTTCCTGATCCATCAAGCTATTCCAGCAAAGACTTCTGAAAAAGTAGTGAAGTGGAACAAACTTGTCAAAAAAATGGATATGGATATGGTCCTACTTGTTTTAACTCTTTCATTGCATTTCAAAATGCAAAAGCTAGTCTACCAATATGACCTACTAAAGCCAATATATGTCTAATGCACGATAGAATGGATAAAACACTCTCTTAGAGGTAGGGAACCATTAGAGCTGAAAAAAGGATTCAATTCAGGGTCAGAAAGCAGAATTCTAATCTGTTTCCTAAAGGGACAGAGTGGAGGTGAGGATGTAAAAATCCACACCTGAAAATCCAGAATATATGGGTAGAAGCAGCAAACAAGAACAATGTGCGAATGTACAAAGTGCAAGAAAGTCAAGTTTTAATGTCTTCATTTTAACACAAAGGGGGATTAGGAAGTGTTATTATTTTCCTTATGTTCATTCACAGAACATGGCTAAAATAGCAACGAATAACTTTTCGTACTGACTGACGTGAAACTATGAAAACTGAAGAAAAGTAGGGTACAGTGTATATTTTGGTCTTAAACACTTTCCTATCACATCTTCTGGACAAAGTTCATCTCTTGTCACGGGAATATACAGCCAAACAAAAGAGAAAGGGAATCAGTCAAAGTGACTGAAATCACAAGTAATACAGCTTGAATAGTTACTAGATTCATTTTCTTCATACAAGAGCTAATGTATTCAGTGTTTATCGATTCACTTGACCAATACTTATGCTACACACATAACAAATTAGATGTCAGGGAAAGCAGTATATCAATGTCTGCTATTTATGCATAGGCACTCTAAGAATTCTCACAAAGCCTTAACAGAAAGTACCTTAAGCACCAACTTAATAAGTGAAATATTTTATAGTCAGGAATAGCTGGCCAGACCACCACTATAGCATTTATAATACAATAAACAAACAAACAAACAGATAAAATAAATAAATAAATAAATAAAAGACCAGAAGGTTAGAAAGGCCACACAATCAAAACTACAAAAGTCAGCCAATGCACTCCAGTGTGCATTTTAATATACTTTCTAATTACATGAACTCATGCTAATTCTGTTTTTTGTTACTGTTACACAGAGTACATAGTGCTCAATTTCCTCCTGAGTTCTTCAGTGATGCTCATTACTATAGTAACCAAATGCTCCATAAACATTAATTAATTTTCAAGACATCTCTCTGGCATGAAAAATACTATTGCCTTCATTTTGCTACAAGGGAATTGAGTTAGAGGAAGATTAAGACCACTCATTTTGGATCTCCCCTTCAAAACATCTCAATATAACATTTTAAGCATATTTGCATTTTTCTCTTTAAAGAACAGCTCTCACCATCTTTAGTTCCTTGAGTACTGAAGAACTGAGGGTCTCACAGCTAAGCCAGCACTCACAGAGGTGGCAGCAGCTAGTAAACTTTCCTAAACTTACATGAGTCCTTAAGACTGTCTTGGGGAGAACCCATCTCCAAGGAGTTCCTAACCTTTTTCAATCATGAAACAATACAGTCAGCCCTATTTTTCATTTTGTAAATCTGTCCAGCAACAGATTTGGGTTAATTTTACATCTCCAGGTAAGACATTTTTATGCAGTCAGTGAACAAAATAATAATCTCAAGAAGGTGTAGAGGGGAGTGCACCATATCTTACTCTTAACAGTGTTATATTATGCACAGAAACTAAATGAAAGTTGCAGAAGCAACATCTATTCTGACAGTTTCTCAATGTTTAGTGCTTGAATTAAGACATAATTAAAGCACAAGATATATAATTTAAAATAATAAATACTTTTTATGTTTTTCTAGCTTTATGTGTGTGTGTGTTGTGTTTTTTTTTTCAGACCAGCTAACTGTAAATAAAATATCCATCCAATCCCAGTATAAGAAAATATACTGACAACCACGTGGTTCATGAGTGGGCTTAGTGACTCATTTCCATCACACGGTTCTCTGCTAAGTAAACTAACAAAGTTTCTGATAACCCTAAGTGGGTAATCATCCTTCACAGGAATATATAGAAGAGCAGAATAGGAAGTAGTGCATTTCTCAGATATTTACTGAACATTGAACTCTTTTCCTATATGAGACCTGAAACCAGGACCTAAAGGCCTCTGGGTACACACACTTTTATTCCCAGATTTGAGTTTTTCTTCTATGATCTCTGTTTTCTTGAATTTTGGTATCGATCCATCATGTTTCTTAACTCTATATTCAGTAATGAGACCATCCATTCCCATTTTCCCCATTTTTTTTTTTTTTTTTTTTTTTTTATCTTCCTTGACTGGTTATCTTCTCTTTCTCCAGCTGACTCAGCAGGTATCCATTCTTAGTCCAGCTAGTCAGTCCCCAATCCTAAACCTGTTCAGTTCCAGATCTTTTACTTTTCTTGCCAGCTCTCCTGTTTCCCAATATTCTGTTCCTCATTTACTGATCCTACACCACAGGCTATAATGCTATTAAGTTGCTTTTATCAGACATTTTTGTCCCTGCTCTAAATTAGCATCCCTACACTTTCTATTTTCTATAGGGGGAAAAAAAAAAAAGAAAGGTTAAGACTTCTGAACATGTCTTTTCTTCACAAAATCCTAACTTAAAATATTCAGCACAGAGCAGTCACCAAGAAAGGATAAATCTTGTAGAGTTATAAACAGCTGAAAACACAACCTTAGGACAGAAAGAGTCAGGAAACAATATTATTGAACCATTTCAATATTACTTTTATTAACTGTATTTCTTGATTAGTAAGTGGATTACATATTTTGGTGCAAACAATGCACTTACCATATTTGAAGAGGGTTTTATAATGCACTCATCTCACTAAGCCAATTTTTATCCTGTTCTGTCTTTGCTTTATGTATTGAAGTAAATTTATTGTTCAGCCTGAAGCACAGGAATCCAGTGCTAAAATCATACATTCTACAGAAAAACAAGGCCTCTGTGCTTCTCCTATCTACCCCCACCCCCCCCCACCCCCCCCTAGATTTTTGGATCCCAGGCGAAGAAATGTGGCAATTACTTCCAAACTAAACAAGCACCAGAATCTCAACCTGTCGTTGCAATCTATCACATTTGAAGTGGAGGTCATACGCTCAGCTACCATGAAGGAGAAAAAGACCAAAGACACACAAGAGTTTTAAAAATAGGAAAAAACTCTATAAAATAGAATCTATAAATTAGGTTCCAATAAGACAGAAGTTTCATTCACAGGCATTTAGCTACAGCAACAGCATAGCAATCTGCTCTTCAGTTAGTTTACAACTACTCTAAATCAGGATGGGATTTTGTACCAGCTGAGCCTCAAAGCTAAAAAAGAAGCTTTGGGGTATGAGATTTTGCCTAAAGCTTGGATTCTAGAGGTAGAATTTTAGTGGCTAAGGAACTTTGTCTTGCCTGACATCGCAGATGAAATAAAAACTGTCAGGATTACACCAAGACATTCAGGGACTTTAATAGACCCTTGTCAGAGCCAGGCTTTCAGCCTAGGGTCAGAGTTACAAATGAAGCAGCCACTGCATAAAGCAAGATCCAATACTGTGCTGGCTCTTTCTAGCTAGAAAAAGCTCTGCAGGTAGCTGGATCCCAGTGCCACTCAACTCCAGCCATTTGGCAGGCAGCAAACTAATTCATCAAATCAGCCCCACTGAGTCCAAATCATTGAGGAAACCCTCAGAAACAGCATGAGATTAACTATCATAAACTTCCAATTTTGTTATTTATAGCAACAAGAATAGCCAAATAATCATGTTCTTGGGAGCTTACCTTCTAAAATCCACACTTGTATCATTTTTTTTCAAAATTATGCTGGTGAGAGATTGAATATACAGTTATAGCAAAAAGACAAAGCTATTTTTTTTCCTGATTAATTTTCTCTTTTCTTTTCTTTTTTTTTTTTTTTTTTTTTTCTTCCCTTCCAGATCTTTCCAGTAACTTCCCAGGTGCTATTCAATGCCTCACTGTGGTGCAGAACTTGGTCACCACATCTCCCAGCAAGCCCATATTCACAATGGAAACTCCTATTCTCTACCACATGCTCTCTCCCACATATCAACTTCACAAGCATCTTTCTTAACTTTCTCAACAAGTTCAGTTTTCAGTTTTCTGATTTCTTCTGAAGAAGATGAAGAAACCACCACCATCTCCAACATGATGCTTCAGCATCATGAGATCAATAGACTTTCCTGTGAGGAATATCTCTTCACAAGCAGGGATACATCTATTCTATTTCTCTGTCATCTCAAGACACAAGTTTAATTTAGGGAAGTTTTCCTATTAATTCAAAATTAACTCATAAAGAAATGAACAACAACAAAAAACCACCATCCTCTTTCTTCCATATTACTCTTTCAAAACCCTGAGACATGAGGAGCAATTTTACCAAATTTAACACCTCACATAGAGCATATAGTTAGGTGAGATGGGCAATGTCTGTGCAAACAACCGGGTAGTGTGCAGCAACTGAAGCAGAAACAGCATTCAAAGCTGATGAGATCATCAATATTTTCTCAAAGTGCTGATGGAAAACTCACAGTTTTGAGTGATAATGCCAGTAGATGGATTAAATTCTGATGAGAGTCTAAGAAGCAGGATCAAGTAAAATAGATATTGTCACAGTGGGAGGGGAGAAATATAGAGTAAAATCTGCTTCTGGGCCCTTATATCCCAAACTGCTTGGCACACATGTGTTATTGGTATCAGGGCATCTATGGCATCTTTTCTTCCTGCATTGTCACCAGGGGAAAAAATTAAGAGGACTTAAAAGAGCTTGCACCTGGTGGGAAAATCAGCATAAAAGTAGCTAAAAGCAGGCAAAATTTTATTCGTCTGCAGAATTTTGCTCTTTTGCAGAATTCTACCTACAGTCTTGTCTGAATTTTCTGTCTCTCACACCAATTGACTGTCTACGCTGCCTTACAGTACATTGGCATCAATGTCACTCCATGCCTGTCTTTCTTATAGACCTCATGGGATCCTGTTCACTCCATGTTTCCTTTTTCTTAGTTATTTCCCTTGCATAAACGTTGTTCTTGCATGTTATGCCTTTACTGTTTATCATGGCCAGAGCTTTGATTTGCCTTTTACTATTCTGTCTGTTCATTAAAGGGCTAGGTCCCATATTCTCTACCTATATTGTTTATGAGGGTGCTAACTCTTCAGTGCTTGTTTAGTCAATGTCTCTGGGTTTGCATAAAATTTAGCACTGGTTGCTGTATTTTTAATTGCAGTTATGACAGAAAATAACAAAATGTGCAAACCATAAAAAGATTACTTCAGGACTGAAAATAAGAAAAGGCCTAGAAGAAAAGACTTCAGATTTTTTAGGTCTTCAAAAGAAATTAAGGATGTAATCTGTGGCAACAATAAATGTGTGAAGTAAAACCGTATATTATTTTTATTTTTTGGACTAGTCATGATCATATAAAAAAACTATTATATTTTTTTTACTGTGGAAGGTTAGGGTCTAGATAAACCTGTTTGATTTCTTGGAATTCCATATGTGACAATACTACAAAGTCTTGAGGCTCTTGAAACTCTAAGCTTCTCTATAAGGACAGGAAGTTTTTGAGATGACTTGGAAGCTGAGTGTATGATAATGTACTGGTTAGACATTGTTTAAAATGTGTTGATGTTATATGTATATTCTACAACCTCATTTTAAAACCCCATTTTGAGACAGACATACGTTATTATTCCCATTAAGTATATAGGGTTGAGCCTATTATACTCAAAACCTGAAGCATGGTCAAAAATTAAAGCTATAGTACTGTTCAGACCACAAGACTATGCTTCAAATACAAATTGATAGACAGTAGGCATTTTCATGAAGTACTAATTGATTATGCAGTACTGCTGGGTGCTACTTTTAATGTAGTATAGACGTTTAGACATTTTACATGCTAGATTTCAACTTTCATAAAATGGATGACCAGACATACAGAAACTCAGAATATTGAATATCTTACCTACTATGTCTTCTTCTCACAGTTTCATTTGGTAAAGCTAAGGATACCAACATATCTAATTTTCTTTCTCTTCTAATATGCCTCCATAATTTAAATTGTTTTAACATATATGCAGAAATATAATATATATGAATGTGTAAAAGGAGCTCTGAAGTATCATAGAATGTTAACACACCCTGCAGCTTTTTGATTACTAAATTGTGGATTGTGTTTAGACGGGCACTGAGATTACTGATGCAGAAAGCAGCACATTCTCAAGGTAGTTCTATTTATGTTTAAATAATCCAGTATATATCTTTCAACAAAAGTAAGCATTCATCCCTTCTGAAGTGATATTTTGTTCTTACGAAGTGTCTGCATAGCTGTGTTACAAATAATGAAAGACTACGCCCATGTGGGACTTTGTGCAGTCCCACAAAGCTGTGTCCAAAGCAAATAGGAGGCTATTCAGGTGACTTGGTCGGGTGCTGACCTCATATATGCCCTTTAAGTTAATTCATATATCCTTAAACATTAACATTCCCAAACAAATCTTTGTATAACATCAGCTTACCCATTACATAACTTTGGGGTAAGTAATTGCTTGAACAGCTGTGCAAGCTGAAACTGGGAAGTTTAAGGCAATCATCTTGTTCTGCTGCTGTTGTGAAAAGTGATGGCAGAAAACATCAGAAGGTCTATCAACACCTGTGTCAGATCTGTTAGAGCATTATGAGGGACTGGGCTTGGCAGGAAGCCTGCTCTTTGTTTGAACATAATTAGGTGAAATATCAGTTCTGACGCTTGCCAGAGAGCAAAATAATTCATGAAGAAAATCACCAAAGCTGAAAGAGAGAAGGCATGTGTATGTTTTTTCTGTCTTTTGCCCTGTTTGGGTGCTGAAATGTGGATCAAGCAAAGGGATTACCTAGAAAACCATCCTCCTTCAGGCTAGGGACACAGGGAAAGGATCTTTCCTTAAGTCTGCAGCTGAGCAAATATTCCTCAGACCTCATTTGCTACTGAAACGTAGGATGTAGGACCAACACAGCAGTTAGAGTATCTAAATTCATAAGTGGATCAAAGTGCATTTAAAAACAGAAAGTAAATATTTAAGTCTTTAGACTTAAGAGTTTTAAATAGTGAATACAGATAAGGATTAGGAATATACATAAACCCTCCACATTTTCTAAGGAGCTTTCCTTGATGCCATACATAAAATAACTGCATACTGTACAGTATTTTGCACTATCTGACAGACACCAAAAAGCACAAGATTCTGACGTAAATTAAAGTTCAGTCATAGCTTAATGACAATTATATTTCTATGAGGAATTAACCTTAAGAAAATTTCTCCTCCACCAAGAGCAACCCAAATAATACAGTTCTTGACTTTCAATCACAGGTACTCAAGTATCTGTTCTTTGGTACTGTGGGTCAAATTAGATGAAAACTGAACAGAAGTGTGCAACCAACAGATGATCTTACATAATCTTGCTTTTTGAAGATTGGGAGAGAAAAATAGATCTAGTTAAACCTTAAGCTTATAAATCATTATTCCATTCAAATAATCTAAATCAAAGGGTGTGATTTTAATTATTATAACAGGATGTAATTATGAGTAGATTAAGAAGTAAATTATTCACAAAATAATTGTGCCTTTCTTCTACAAATAAAATGAGACAAAATGTATTTTGTGGTTTGGAAGGTTAGCTAATACTAATGCAGTCACTATATTTACTGACGTGAATCTTATTCAATAGTCAAATGAGTTCCAATCAATTTTCTCATATAAGCTACACGTACGAATTTTAACTGGCATATTAGGTAGATGTCATCTATTGGCTCTTCTGGGAAATAAGAAATCCCTGTACAAGATCATCAAATTAGTTTTCACCAATTGTATGAAATGATATTAAGTAATACCAGTCCATGTTTTATTTATTCAGAAGCCTGCACCAGGAATTGATAAGTCAAACCCAGCAAAACAATCCCAAGTGTAAACTTTATGAAAATGTCTATTTCAAACCACTGAGCAAATGTGACAAATTTTAATTACTTGGTCACATGTAACACACACACAGCCTCTGTGAGAGATTAAGCTATGGAATTAGATTTCCATCCCTGCTAAAGCACTAGAAGCTTAGAGATCTGGAGGTATAACCAGGCAGAACCTGTTCCTCCATGATGAGAATGGCATACCAGATTGTGTAGCCATTTGACATAATCTGATGAAGGGAGATCACAAATCACCAATAAGCAGTAATGTGTAAACAATAAAGACTCAGAGATCTTCCCAGTATTTTTTTTTTTTTTTTTTTTTTAATATTACCACTCCACATACTTCTGAATAATTTACTACAAAAGAGTCAAAAATGGCATTGGCATCTCCACAACATCAGCCAAAATCCCCTACCACCTGAACTAAACAAAAGCTTTCAAATCTTGCATGGCAAAAAAAGTTTGCCAAATTAAGTTATGGTGATCATGTCAATTTAATCAAAATTGGAAACTACCTACTATAAAAATACTTAACTGACATAAAAAGATATTGTGCAAAGATGAAGTGAAATTTAAGATCTCAGAACTACAGCTATCAGTTATGAATGAAAAAGGAATGCAACAAATAAAGACACCTAAACCGACCTAGGTAAACTAGGCACATTCTAGTAGTGTGCCTAAACCACTTGGGACTAAATAGGACAGGATTATCTTGTGGTCATATAGGTAGTAATTATTAAATTCTCCCACTTACCTTACTTTAAACTTCCACTTAAAATTAAGCATTATTTATTGCTACCAATTTATTTTAATGAACCAACACAGTAGCTGGGGATTTTTACAGTTTTTTTTTTTTTTTGTTTTGTTTTTAATAAAATGATTCTGCTTTAAAGTACTCAGTTTCTGCCTGGACTCAAAAGTACTTCAGTTTCTTGATACTCGTCAGCAATACTAATGAAAAAAAAAATAAAATTAAAAAAATGTGGATTTTCTAAATTAAATGTGATGTGTTCTCTCTCTCTGCAAACAAGAAGTAGGTACCTCCTAAAGACAAATCACAGCACAAATTGTATCTGACATAAACAGTGAATTCCCTCACCATGTGGTTACGTCAGCCAAGGATGTCCTCAGAGTACCCAGTTACAGCTTAACCTCGTAGAAAATGGAAAAAAAAAATCTGTTCCTCTCAGATGTCATTTTATAAATCCACTATCCACATATGAATACACACTTAGGCTATCATTTTGGAGGGGTTGAAAAGAATCTCTAAGTACTTAGCAGTACTGATAGGTCATTTGGCACCATTGAAAACCTCCTGAGTCTTATGCAGTGCCAAAGAACAGAAAGGTGTTTTACAGTATGCATTAAAAGCCACTATTCCTTGGGGGAGGTAAGGAGTGCACACTTTCAGAGGACCCTGAGTACAAGCAACTATCTATAGGACTTGGCTTCAAGGGAATGGGAAGAACAGGAAGGTATGAGAAAGACAACTGGTACAGCACAAGAAATACCCAGTGGACTGTGTTCCTCTGCAACGGCTTCAGTTAACTTGTTCTACTTCTATTTTATGTCATTCCCACACAGAAAAATGATATTCACTGTGAACATAATGAAGGCATATTGAGAGCTAAGCATAAGTAAACATGTAAGTGTTTTCTAAAGATTACACAAACAGTGCAATAACTCAGAAAACTACAGCTATGGGTAGAAATTGTGAAATCCAGTTAATACAATTTTTTCTTGCTATTTATGTAAAAATATTGGGCATAGAGCACAGAACCAGAGTTGCCTCAAGTAGCTTAAAAGCCATTTTGGAAGAATGTTCTAAAGGGAGATTAAAAAAAAAGAAAACAACAAAACCAACCACCTTTAAAAGAGTATTTCTCTGTAAAAATAGACAATTAACAGCTGCAAACACAGTTTTCCTGTTATTAAATTTTAGCACTGTAGCTTAAATTAGTCAAGATGTGACCACTGAAGATACAGTAATTCATTTCACACACCTAATCTTTATGTGTGGTTATGAATTCTAATATAAGAAATTAAATATGTATGCTGAACAATGTATTCAATAATCTGTGACACATAATGCATCTATACAGGATGAAATAAATCACAAAACTCCCACTAACTTCAACAAACTGATATATATTGATATATATATACATATATATATATAAACACCTTGAATATATAGCCAAAGTACAGATTACCAAATAGAGAGACTTGGTTCAGAGACAGATTTGATATGTCAGTCTCATTCTCCTGCATAAGACTTATGAAAATAAATCTGATGCCACCTTCAGCTGGATTTAAAAAGACTCAAGGAATTGTTCTGGCATAACCTTTAAAGCTTAACTGTGCATATTCTTCACTTTGGCAAAAGTAACTTCTGCTTGCATGGATTTAGTGACACAGCAAAATGTCACTGACTCTTCTGCTTTTATACAACACTTCAGAGTGAAAATCTGGCCATGATGAAGTTAGAAGGACTTCTGCAGTGCATTTAAACAAAGCCAAGATTTCTTCCTTGTATTTGAATGTTAGGACGGAAGGCAAATGACTAATGCTGCTGACTAAGTCCTGGCTTGAGGTTATAGAAAAAGGGAGGTACAAGGGCAGAGAAAAGGAGGCTGAAAAAATGACAAAAGGGCTAATAAAGATTTCATATCACTATTCCCAGATTAACATGTCAGTGCCTGTTCAGAACCTGATTGCATCGGCAACTACTTCATAACATGGTGTATTAGGCAGTGTGTCAATCACTAACAATACTCATCTACTTATTAAGATATAGGTGTAAACTCATGTAAGCTCAGTGAATTTTTCAATGCTTTATCTTTAAAAAAAAATAAAATGTATTTCAGGAAGGCCAAACTCTTTTGATTTGATGTAGTCAAAGCAGACTTACTCAATGTTGCTTGTTGAAACAATATTCCTTTTCATTATACCCACTATCAGCATAAAACAGTTTTAAAAGGTGACATCCAACCAGATAGTTTTTGTCTGAAACGTGGGTTTTTTTGTGTTTTTTTTTTTTAAATTTTCACAGCTCTAGATGAGTTGCACATTCAGCTGGCACCAAATGGCAAACTCAGTAGAAGAAAGGAATTAAACTGGAGAATGAAATGACAACCTTCTTATCATGGTCCAATCCTAAAGAACACAAGATTTTACTGCCATCACCTCTGGTGCGCTTGCCTGTTCTGTCATTAAATGAGTGAGTCTGTCATTACAGGTCCTGAATTTGCTGGAAAAACATTGGTCTGTGGAGCTATGCCAGCTCAGAAAAAATGTCCCATTGACTTCTCTCTTTCAGTGACAAAGGGAAATGTTCTTTCAGTAGGAGACAGAATTGACAACCTTTCCTACTGACTGTAAAGGTCAAAAAATACAGAAAATGGACAGAAAACCAAATAAAACAAAACAAAAAAAAATTACTAAAGAGCCATGAACCATCACTGACACCAAACACTTTGCTTTAGCTTACATCAACTCTTAACAAGGTTCACTAGCTACCTTCTCTTTGGCTTTATTTACCCCATAACAGTAACAATACTGATGCAGACTCTTCTCTTGCTACAAATATAATATAATATAATGTTAGGAAGAATTTCTTTACTGAAAGGGTTGTTAGGCACTGGAACGGGCTGCCCAGGGAGGTGGTGGAGTCACCATCCCTGGAAGTCTTCAAAAGACGTTTAGATGTAGAGCTTAGGGATATGGTTTAGTGGGGACTGTTAGTGTTAGCTTAGAGGTTGGACTCGATGATCTTGAGGTCTCTTCCAACCTAGAAATTCTGTGATTCTGTGATTCTATAATATCAAATTTGAGAGCCTTAATCTGATCTGTTAGATCAGGAAAACATCCAGAACTTGTTTCCATACATCAGTACAGAAATGAAGTAGCAGAAAGCACAGTCCAAAGTATCACTCTGTGCATGTGTTTTCTCCAAATCCTTTCTGAACAGCTGTGATGGTCTCATGTTTCTTGCATAAATGATCGTCCTCTTTAGCGGAGAAACAGAGAATACTTTCGGGACAGATCATGGCTTTTTTCTATAGTGCTGCAGCTGGGAGGATGCTGAGCACTCACTGGCATCCAGGCATTTGAAGCAGCCTCAGAGCTGCACACATCCCATCATTTTGTCCACCACTTCAGCCACCATGTTTCCAGTCCAGATGTCTGTTGCTGATGCTTAGTCCTCACACTCTGTGTCCACCTCCTGCCTGGATTTGCCATCTGCATCTCTACTCTTACCCATCGGTCCTGGTCCTCTTTGTCTTTTACTGAAGAACCAGGTGCATCCTCAAAGAGCAACAGCACACATAGCAGCAGTATATATATATAAACTGCTTGATCTCTTTGCTGTGCTAACCTTGTGCAGAAAGCACAGTTACAATGCGTACCATCCCAGCAAGGTTTTCTGGGACCACAGAAACAAATCTCCTTAAGCAGATTAGTTTATGCACAACTCCAAGCACATGACTATTTGAACAGATTTCTTGATGCTGGCGCCACCCTCTGTGCAGAGGCAGCTGCCCCACTTTAAAGGATTCACAATGTGCCAATGGGGCTAAACGGTTCCACTTCCTGACATCCCTTTCTTCTTCCCTGCTACAGGCATCATTTTCTGTGCTAGCCCCCGGGCTCCCTGATCTCAGGGAGCACAACCATGTCTAGCCTGGGGTAGACTCTCAGGAGGGAGACAGGAAAGCTTATTTGCACTTGGCTCCCATTTCCCTCACACCCACACGGGGTCAGGCACAATCAAGCCTGTTGTGTTTGAACAACTCTTCTATTCATTTTTCTCCCCCTGGGAGTTCACAGCTTGAGTAAGAGCTTATCTTTTATCTGTATGAAAAGAATACCAGCTGAATTTAGCAGCTTTTCTTGCATCCAGCTTGCATTACGGGGTCTGATCCAAAACCTATGGCAGCTTTTCCAGTTATTTCAAAGAGGTCTGGATTGTGCTTTTAGCAACAGAACTGTCTTCTGATGAAACTAATTGTCCAACAGAGGCTGATGAGATGCATACTGCCAAACTGTCCCAGACTGTCACTGCCATTCACACGTTTAGCTAGGTGGCCCCGTAAGTACGTCTAACTGAAAGAAAAAAATAATGTGAATTTTTTTCCAAGTGCTGTGATCCCTGCAGCAGACAGAAAGGTTATTACCCTGGGTAAAAAAGCCAGCCACTGATTCATTGTGTACTGATTCAGTAATTTATTTCAATAACCTCTTGATTCCACTGCCACTACAGAGGCCACTAAGTAGAAACCAGGGATTCATTAAGCATGTTCATTCAGAATGTGTCATTCATCCTTCCTCTAAAATCTACCAGTAATTATGGGTACTATCCTGGAGATAACACATGCCTGAAAGTTCCTCCACATTGAACAAGTCTTGATTCAATGGCGATATTTAAAGATAGATTTACCTATTCAAATTTTCACTGTTTTACACAATGTATTTTAGGAAGATCAAATGACTGCTGATTTTCTTTACATATCTAGTAAAACAGAGACAAACGTATTCAATTTCCTGTTTATCTGCAGGATGGTTTCCAATCTTCATAGGCTCATAGAAAGGCTCAGGTTGGAAGAGACCTTAAAGACCATCTAAATCCAACCCCCTGCCAAGGGCAGGGACATCTTCCACTAAACCAGGCTGCCCAAAGCCCCATACAGGCTGGCCTTAAACACTTCCAGGGATGGGGCAAACTTAATATTTGGAAGCTTTGTGTCAATCTTCTGTAAATAAAGCAAGCATGAGAGAAAAGATAAACTTAACTTATTTTCAAATAAAACTTCTACATATTTTTTTTTCTAAAAAATATAAATAATAAGACTAGTCAGACTTGGATTATTCAGCCACAGGACACAGAGGGTCTAGGTTGCAAATACTCATCCTTTTCACACATCTGTTCCTTTGGTTTGCTCTCTTTTAAATTCCTTTAATATCCAAAATCTACTTGGTAGATAACCTGGTACTAGAGAGAGGTCTAGAAAATGTTTATAGTCCATAACATGCCTTACTGGAAGAGAATAATATCAGTTTGTTGTGGCCTTAACACAAACAAATATCATAAGGACATCACAAAGCAAAGAGGAACAACAGCATCTTCCAGTTGGAGAAGATCTGTATGCGCTGAGCACATCTGAAAATTAATCCCACTGTAATACACTTCACAGAGCTCCTTATTAATTTATACTTGTTCCATACCACCAGTTTCATAAGATTCCCTTCATTCTTTATTTCCTTACCTTTGAAAGGCATGAAGCTCACTGTATTGAGCTTTTACCAGATTTTTAAAAGCAACTGTCTAATGAGGTGCAAACATACCTAAAGTGATATTTCAGAAACACCTCCATCTTTCTGTATGACTTGAATGAAGGAAAGACGTGGAAGTACTGTACTTGACTAACATTCTTGTTTTTTGGGTATCTTTCTAGATATTTATTGGCATCTTTGGGCACCGAAGCATGCTGAAAAATCAGGTCTTTTGCTATTGCAACTGGAAAATAATATGATAGACAATATCACTGCATGTTGAAACTACAGTAATATTGTCTACAGACCTAATTTCTATTCAGTTTGATTTTCAGTTCAACCAGACCAAGCAGGGCATGAATTGCATGACATAAACAGTCATGCTTAATCTGGGATGTAGAACTGACAATTACATAACCTTCTGGTCTAAAGAGAAGAGAAAAATCTCTTTCAAGTAGAAAAAGAAATCATTTTTAATAGTTGTACCATATGCCATATTAAATGCAAGCAATGTTGAAGAATTAAATGTTTTTTGAACAAGTCAGTCAAGACCCATGACATTAAGAGCTAGACCTAGAGATTTTCCTGCAAACAAAAATACATTTTTTTTTTCCATATTTGTCCTGGCCATCTATTTTCAAAAATTAAAAATAAAATTTTAAATCTTGTTTGCCCCATAAGAATACAAAACTTTTTTTTTTTTTTTTCTTAGTCACTTGCAGACTTGTAAAGGAAAAAAGGCAGAAAGGTAGCCTTGTACTGCTTTTATCTATGTTAGCATTCTCTGCTTAAGGGAGGATAGCTTTTACAGAGGATGATGAGTTTTACAAAAAACTCATTAAAAAAAAACAACACTAAGTGTTGATTCCATTTTGCCGATACATTGGCTAGTGGAGCTGAGCGAACCTGAGTGAGCATGTAAGAGGAACTAAGCCATGCCAAAAAGAGAGTTGGCATAGTTTCCTGTCCTCCAGAGTAAGGATTAAGCAAGGACCAAGTTTTTGAACTCCTGAAGTTCACAATTTGGATGCAGCTCTGCATGGTAGACAGCAGAACTGTTCATAGCCCCTTAGTATGGGCTAAGATTACTTCCATTAGCTGCCCCCGGAGTTTGATTAGCAGCATTTAAAGGTATTTTGTACTTTTACAACACAGCAGGCAATTCTGTCTTAGGGAAAGGATATATATTATATTGTCAAGTCAAAATGAAAAAGATGCATAAACACCAGGAGATTTATTGCACATTTCCAATACTTTGTGACCTTACACTGTAAAGGCTAGTGACAATACAATGTGCTACATTGATAAACAATAGTTTTGAAAACTGAAATGCTTCAGTTCTGGGGAAGCTCAATACTGATCCCTAAAAAACTACCTAGCATATACTTGCACCTACATTCAGAGACTAAGACTGAAGTTTCCTTACACATCAAACGTATCAGGTTTTATGCTGAAATATCAGTCTCCCTAGTGAGAGGTCAGATTATTTATGGAAGAGACTGAAGAGTTAATTCCAGAGTAATAGCTGTTATCCACAGTGAAAGGAAAGTAGGAGCATGTGTCACCTTGCACAGCACCAGCTTCTGAATTAAGAATGGCCCAATTTCTGTCAGAGCTGCTGGTAACACAAACGAGGTGAAGAAGTTGGGCTTATTTGTCATTATGAATGCCTCTTAAGATCAAAAGGTCTTATTGCTGCTAAAGGCAGAATCTTTATTATAAGTTACACAAATTGCATGAGAACCCTTTTGTTTTAATATAATCCTCCTTTAATTCAACATGAGGTATACAGTGGATATGTGCATATTTCAGCTATTTATGTGCTGTTGAACATTATCTTTTGCTGCTGTTCATTTCTTCTTTTGTTGTGTAAAGAATAAAGCCCACCTATCTGTCTAACCCTGCTCACCTTTCTAGTCCTAATTCAATATTTTTTTACTCCATCAAACACATTTATGATTAGACAAAAAAAAAAAAAAAAAGCTTTTTCTTACCTTTTTTTCCCCCAAAGCTTTCATTTACTCTCATATCACTCTGTTTTCTTTCTTGCATTAACATCAAACAGTTCATCTGTGAAGACAGTCACTCATCAAAATCACTTGGAGTAATTTCAATTTCACACTGATCATGCAGATCTGAAACCTCTCCAAGCAGATATTTTCATCATAAGAGAAAATTTGGTCTCCTGTTGGAGTTGTTGGTATTTCAGCTCTGTTTCTTGTTAACTCTTGGAATAGATGTGTCATGGGAGTCTACCTACAAAATTGAATTGATTGCAACAATGATTCAGGATTAAACAAGATTATTGTATTTCTTCTCAAGAAGCATTTTTGCTGCATTTTCTTTTTCTTTTTTTTTTTTTTCTTTTTCTTTTATTTTTCTCTTCCTTTTCACTCTGAAACATGGCCCTTGGGGACAATATAAAATCAGTTTCTGTTCTTGTCCCACCTTCTTATGTTGTTTTTATGTTATTAGTTAGGTTGTAGTCACATCTGGAGTCCTCAGTCAATACCAGAGAAGCAGTGATGACAGGTACTGCACAGATTGTGAAGACCATTACTATTCAAATAGCTTTCTAAATACATTAAAAAGGGCATAGAAGGTGGAGCAGAGGGACAAAATATATTTCTTATGATTATGCATCAGGTCTAAGAAAATGTCCTAGCTCTTCTGAATTTCCTGCCCATGTTCAGTTTATATCTTTTTCTATACTATTGGACATGTGCAGATTTGCAACTGTCTTCTACAGACTGAGATTTTATTGGTACTGGTAAAACCTAGTTTTGAATGCTTAGAAGTCATCACAGGAATATAAATCATTACTTATAAAGTTCAATAACTAGGGTGACTTAATATCGTAAGAAAATATTTACTCCTTTCTTCTAACTAAATTTATAAAGCTAGTCCAAAGCATTCAAATCACAAACAAGATTTTGTAGGTTTTCTTCACAGATTAATTTTTCAGAATAGAAGAATATTACATGTGTTAGATGTTATATTCGCATATTCAGTGTTTCTTCAGATTTCAAAGTATTTTCATTATCTAGTGAGGACAGGACTCTAGTGCAGGAGAGAAAATGAATGAGAAAATGAACAAGTGAACCATGTCAAAGAGCAAATATAATTGGATCTAGCTCTTATATCAGTATCATGCATGGTCAACAGAAAATAGTTTTATTCATTTGTTTTCCTGTGTACTGAGGTACCTTGTTCAAGGTTGTTGTTTTTTTTTTTTTTTTTCTCTTTTTTCTTTTTTTTTTCCCTCTCCTCTTTTATGTAATAGAACTTGAAGTATTTACAATATATTCTAGAAAAGTAGAAAAGAGACATGCTGGATACTATGATAATGCATGACCTGAAAAATACACTGATGATTAAGTCACTGGAAGGTTGAATTTCTGAAGCAATCTCAACAATGTTGCTTTAAAAAACGTGGATCCTGGGGGGATAGTATATAATGACTCTTCAAAATTTATCAAGTGAGATTAAAGGTAAGCAACATTTCAATTTATCCCAGTTTTTAAGACTATATATAGTACAGGTGAAGTTCAAAATCCTGGACATTCATTTAATCTTATCCAATTAAATGAAGTCTCTTTCATAAAACTTTATACTTCAAGGGAAGTCTTCAACCTCTATTACGTTCAAAGGAGGTGGTTCATGGTGAGTCTATTCTATTCTATTTTATGATGTTTGTTTGTTTGTTTTTCTTTGTAAGGGTCTCCTCTGGACCCAGATTCTCCCCAAAATAAAGGTTGCATTATGTGTAAACCGAGTTTATATTATGTTCAGTTCTAATCTGGCATTTTGATAGTACTTCCCAGAATCAGGAAATACTGAAAAATTCCGTGACTCTCCAGGAGATAGATATACAGATAACATTAAAAGGTATCTGAATTCATGTAAGTAAGAATCACAGGCACTGTGGATCCAGACTGTGTGCAACCAAGCACATCTTGTATTCTTGAACAAGAAAGAGTCTATAGGTAAGCGCACCTTCATTACATGATGTTTTCAGGTAATGAAGGCTTATTCTTCCTTAGGAAAAAGTTGGATATCTCCTTATCAGCTCACAACCTCCAGGAGACTTGTTTGGAGAATAGATTGGGAAGCTTGTCTCTGATTTTGTTTCTAAACCTGCAAATTAGAAATTATCCTGTGTATCAGTACAAGCATATTAAAAACTACAGACTGTAGGGTGATGATCATAAATTATGGCAAGGGAAAATCAGTTAAATAAATAAATAAATAATAATAATAACAATAATAATAACCGCAACAATATTCAAACACTGAAACAAGTTGCACAGAGAAGTTGTGGAATCTCTGCCTCTGAAGAAATCCCAGGACCATGCCCTGAGCATTTATTCTAACTTAACTGTTAGATCCAACTTCAGTGGCCTGGTCTAAGCAGAAGGCAAGTCTTGCTGACATCCAGAGGTCCCTTCTAGCCTTCATGACTCAAATGGATTCTGGTTTATTCTTCAGCTCTTGTGCTTACCCCAGAAAAGATAGTTGTCTCCATTTTCTTCAGCAGCTCAGAAATTAGTGCACTCATCCAGGATGTGGAACACATGCCTCATGCCTGATTTACTCTCCCTGAGAGGACTGAAAACAACTTTTTTTTTTTTTTTTTTTTTTTTTTCAGGAGAATGCACTAACCTCCAGATAACAACTGTTCTAGGGTGAAAAGAGGGAAGGAAATTCTTGACCTTCTGAGTCTGTTTAATTTCATATAATGCAATTAAAGATTCATTAGTTTAGACAGGGAGAGAGAGTTTGTTCCATCCTAGTGGTTGATGGAACAACCACTAGGATGGAACAACTAGATGGAACAACCCGTCTTCACAAGACATGCATCTGAGTATTATCTGACTTCTATCTGACTCTTCTTATGAATAATGTCATGAACAGGAAAATACTTTTTATATATTTCTTATACATGACATGAAATCTTTGATCTTCCTGATGTTTAAAGAAGAATAGATACAATCAGGAAGAGAAAAACTATTGTAATCTTAGACTATACACTGAGACATATTTGTCCTATAAGAAATAGCAACATGCTAGGAAACATACCTTGCTTTCAAGGAATAAAATAAGCAGCCTTTTAAATGCTGTCACAGAGCACTCTTCTTTTTAATTTAGCAAATATTACATTAGGAAATGCTGAACTTAAAAATATTGTAGTAGTTGTGCTAATCCTTAGCTGTGGAAAGGCTTGAAAAAAATAAACTCTTCTCACAAGATGTCACATACTTTACTGATCTATGGCTTCGTCATGCTTAGTTTGTCAACTCTCCAGCTGAAGGATAAAGTTCATTTCCATCTCAAAACAAACTTGACAGTCAGTAAGAATCACAATAGAGTAATTTTTGAAATTTTCTAGTTTTTATTTAAGATAAGGCATTTTGATTTTTTCTTCATTTTTTATTAACAAAATAATACAAGTCCCCCACCTGCCAATACATTCACTAATGCTGTCTCTTCCAGAGCATGTAGATTGACTTTTGATACCTCCACACTTAATCAAGTCACCTCAGGTTCTCTTTTAGTCAAAGGAAAAAAAATAAATATCTCAGAGTGTGATTTGTTTGACCAAAGGTAAATACCTACTTTAACAAGCAATTAACAAAGCCCTGCCATTCCTTACTTGTGTTCTTTTATTATAAAAGGTCTTTAGTGAGTAGCCATAATAACTTGAATAGCTGCTCTGTAGAATCTATCTTTATTCAGAAAAACCTTACCATTGATATCAGATTCATACAATGCAATTTTAGCCAGTGAAACTCTGAACATCTAATATCTGATCATTTAGACTTCCACTAGGAACATCAAGACTTACTCTGTTAGACACAAATCAGACAGATCTATACTGTACAATAATTTTTATACAAGAATCTTTATAATTTCAACTGTTTTTGCTGAAATGGAACCATAGAATCATAGAATCATTTAGGCTGGAAAAGACCTCTAAGATCATCTGGTCCAATCTTTAACCTAGCACTGCCAATTCCAACATTAAACCATGTCAGTAAACTCCACTCTACATGTTTTTGGAAAACCTCCAGGGATGGTGACTCAGCTACTTCTGTTGGGCTGTTCCAATACTTCACAACCCTTTCAGTGAAGAAATTTTTCCTAGTGTCCAACTTAAACCTCCCCAGTGCAACTTATGGTCATTTCCTTGTCTTATCACTTGGTGCTTGGAAGGAGAGACCAATCCCCACCTCACTATAGCCTCCTTTAAGGTAATTGTAGAGAAATGCCCAGGTAATACCATATGACTTATTATGTGAAAAGACATAAGCTCTCTGTAGAATTACTCCAAGTGATGCCAACAATTATTTATCACCACAAGGAACCTGAGATAATAGTAGCCACCGTGTTCCCACAGTACATGCCAATAGACAAGACTTTTCACAAGAGGACAAATCAAAAGCTTTTTTATAGTGATGCCAATTAAAAAAGCATAGTGAGGCTATTTCTTTAGAGCCCCTTATTTTATTTTTTTTCTAGTATGATATTTGCTACTACTCATTGTATAGCTACTTCGTGATAGGATGTAGTTTCACCAAAATGTGTTACATAAACATGTAATCTATTTCCTTCCACAAAAACAAGTGCTCACTTGGCTCATCTAAAAAACCATCTGTGAGAGTAAGTGTTTTTCTCTCAAGGATGAGGGGAGCCCTCATGGCAGCCTGCAGGTCCCTCACAAGGGGACTGGAGGAGCAGGCACTGAGTTTTGCTTTCTGGGGACAGTGACAGGACTCAAGGGAACAGCATGGAGCTGGGACAGGGGAGGGTCAGGCTGGGTGTTAGGGAAAGGTTCTGCACCCAGAGGGTGATTGAGCACTGCAATAGGCTCCCCAGGGCAGTGGTCAAGGCACTGAGCTGCCAGAGTTCAAGAAGCATTTGGACCAATGCTCTCAGACACATGGGCTGATTGTTGGGTGGTTCTGTGTGGAGCCAGGAGTCGGACTCGGTGATCTTTGTGCATCTCTTCCAACTCAAGATATTTTAGGATTCTATTCTATGATTTTCCTGGACAATTTGGGTTTTTCTATGCACTCGTATCCAGTGAAAAGCTGAGCAAAACAATCATTTGTCCTCAAGGTTGAATCCTGTTTCTTTGCTACTGACAAGTGTAAATTTTCATGAGTGAGTAGAAAAAGATGAGAAAACAAGAAAAAGAGTCCTTTCTGTGGTCAAAAGTGTAAGTTACAAATTGCAGGAGAATTCATGGAGTGACCATTTAATGGAAACTTAAAGCTGTAATAGCATGCCATAAAATTTCTTACAGCATAACTAGAATTTTGTTGTCACACAAAATTGCACAATTATGACACCATCATGGGAAATGATGTTGTCAGAGTAGGTCTGAAAATTTAGTCTTCAGTGGTTTTTACCTTTCTACTCATGTCAGAATCATTGATTTTTTTTCCTCTTATCACTTTTTCTCTAGTGACCTATTCATTAGGTAAGCAATATTCTTACCCTTTTACTTTTTATTTAATTGTCTGTGATTATTAAACAGCCATTCATTTTCAGACACTGTTTTAGCACTCTCAACTACAGGCTATTGTTAACTCACCTTATATTACAGTAATTCTACACATATCAAAACTCAAGAAAAATAAAAACAAGAATTTTTAAGCCTCTGTTTTATCACATGCTGAACCTATGCACAGTAAAAAGTGTTCCCTGTAAGAGCTGGCAACTCATATGTTGCCAACATTTAAGGAGGAGGCTGTGTGGTCTGGCAGAGATGTTTTCAAATTGGAAACATTGATAGCAGACATCTGAGATTATGCGGGGGGGGGGGGGGGGGGGGTGTATTTCTTTTTCTCTGTTCAGAGATCATGGGTTACCATTAGAAAATCATCTGGATACATCTAAAAGTATGTAAATTCATCAGATTATTCCATCAAAATTTCTTCAACAAAAAAACATTTGATCTTCAAGGCAGCAAAGCTATTACTGAACTTTTGTCCTATCTTAGGTGATTTACATATCTTTATAAGCACCATTCATTGAAATTAAGCCTTCAGGTAGTTTGCATAGTCAGATGAACTGCAAAAAGCAGATGTAGAGCCAAGAGTTGTGCAATGCAGAAGAGTATGGACAGGGATTCAGAGCAATTTGGATTACTGTTGATAAGGGTCACACTGTTGGGAACCAGGAATTTGACCATTGTACCCATCTCTTCACATCACCTTCCCACGCTAACCTGTGACAGCATTGAATCAGGGAGTTTTATATTGCTTATCTTCACAAAAATGCCATCTGTACAAACCACATCCCAGAATGGTCTTTAATGCCCTCCTAAATGCTGCTAAAGAGTTATGACCCAGTGTGTGGAAGCCTCAGTTACATTTTCATAAGTTCAATTTAGGTTGTACCAAACACATTCAAATAGTTATATCATATATATAATAAGAAAAATAAAAATAAGAAGATATAAGAATTAATCTTCATTGGGGTAAATCTAACCTGAGAGCACACTGGTGTCTCCCAGACATTCTTCAGTGTTTCTGAACTCCTATGAACTCACACACAGGAAATTTAAAGCAGCACTGCTGAGAAGAGATTCCTCTGTGAAATTTTCCTGTCAACACACAATTGCAACCAGAACACCACTAGCACTGGTAGACAGTAATATCAGAATCTAGATAGATAAATTGGTAGATTAAACTGAAACCAGTGAGTTGAAGCTAATGAGAGTTGGAATCACTTTTTAACTGGCAGAAGAGGCCTTCAGCAGTTTGAAGATTCAACCCCAGAACTGATATTGATTCCTTGAAATGAAGATCAGTAATAATAATTAAAAAGGAAAAAAAAAAAAAAAAAAAAAAGTAAAAGCAATCAGACAGGATAGGAAGCGGAGGTGGAGCAGATGGGGGATAGGGTGGAAAGAGACCATCTTGAGCAAGAACAAGCAGTTCTGAGGAAGGGGAATGCTAAATTATACATCTTCAGCTAGTCTGTGATGTCTGATAGATGTTTCCTAGGAGTTATGTAACACTGTAATTGCTGTTATTTTTTTCATACCACGCTGATTTTATTAAACCATTCAGCAAATGCTAATTTCAGAGTAGCTTTTCCAATTAGTCACGACATTTCATGGCTATCTCTGCTAGTGAGCAGATACTTCCACCTTTGCTCCTACCAAGCAATGTTTTTACCCCTCAGAAAATGCCTCATTCTCAGGGTAAAGACTGTAAAATCTTCCCTCAATATTTTGCAGTACACAAGTCATTCATTTAGTCTTAGGATCAATAAATAAAAAAAAAAAAAAAAAGACTCTTGCACATCATGCTCTCCATAGTCAATTGGAAAATTATATCTGGATCTAATGGATCTAAATTTTGATAGACAAAGCAAACATTTGTATTTATATTCAGGATTCCAGGATTAAAAAAAAAGGGGGGGGGGGGAGGGGAGCTTTTTTCAGGGAAACAGAGATAAATTACTACTTTTCTTCTTTAACTAGTATAGATGTGATTGTTCCCATATGCAGATTTTCATCTGAAAACTGAAAAAAAAAAAAAAAAGATAATTCTCACTTTAAAAAAGTCTTAGACTTTTTGTCAGATTTCTGAAAACTAACTTAAGAAAAAAATGTTCAATAGAACATTTTCAAACTGCTCTATTAAATATGATAGCAGAGTGTTATTCAGTCTTTTCATTTGCAGATAGGTAATGCACTGAAGGATGATGACTTATCTAGCACAAGAAGATTGTCTGATCTGCTGTATATTATACCAATTCTTTGTTTATTTAATACAGCAATGAACATCTTTTTATTCTACCTTTAGGATGTACAATACTGTGGAAATGGCATTTTATGATACTTCACTTTCTGTTGTCTGTAATGTAAGTGACCTCAATTTCTCTGCATGTAAAATATGGTTGTGCTTCTCTCCTCCCCCCCCCTTTTTTTCTTCTTCCTTTTTTCCACTCTTTCTTTCTTTTTCTTTTAATAAAACTCCAGTGATGAGATGTGTCATATGAGAATTAAAGATTTTATTCTTTTGTTCTCTCTTTTTGTTTTTTTTTTGTTGTTGTTTGTTTGTTTGTTTTGTTTTGTTTTGTTTTCCCAACACCGGTCTCAAATGCAGCTGCTGAATGAATTTACAAGTGTGGCTGCAGAGTAGCCAGTGGTTGCATGTACCACTGAGACACTTTCAGTACAATTGTATCTTGATTAAAAAAGGGCATTCTCAATGATTATTTGCAGTTATTGCAGGGCAGTATTATTTTCATATGCACAATGAATGCATGAAATGTCAGGAATCTGAAGTACTTCTTCCTTCATAATATCACCCAACATAAGTTCCAGTAGTTCTACCTCTAGCTTTCATTTAACTACTGACTGAACAAGTGAATCTTGTTTGTATTGACCTTGTTTCTTCCCACATCATAACAATGAGGTGACAAACTTGTGTTTCTTAGGGACAGCAAATCAGGTGGTGAGCTTTACGTGTACACTCTTAATATATGTTATGAGTATCTTCTGCTTTGAGACATCACGGAAGTCTACACAATAAAAAAGAAAGAATTGGAATTTGATCATTGTCTCTAAAGTTTGAAACCTGTTTCTTGAGTTAAATGCTTTTACAGTTGAATGATGGCAATTCTGAATGATTTTCTAATTATTTTAATATGGGAAAATAGCTATTTCCACAGGATAGCAAATGTTCTAAAAAGCTTTCATGATAAAGCTTTTTTCTTTTTTTTTTTTTTTTTGAAGCTTTTGCTGTATAGCAAAAGCCACCCAATTTTGCACTTATCTAATTACTTGCTGCTCATGACAGACAGAAAGCTAATTGTTTTTGTTTCACAGCTCATTCAGCAAAAAAGGACAATGCCCACTTAATCAGCAGCCACTTGATACTCTCATCTCTTAGTTTATTGGCCCTTATTTTAGCTACACTGCCCTAGTAAACTCTAGCTTCAAAAGCATAATTATTCCATTCTTCCTGAACCTTCTAGGATGCTCATCACTATAGAAACCAAGTACTTCATAAATATTAATTAAGATACCCTTGCTGGGAGGAAACAATATCTCCATTCTACCAACAGAAGCACAAAGAGATTAAAAACAAATATATGCACTAATTGGGAATGTCCAGAGTGAAACACCTGGAATGTAACTTTTTCAGGGTACTTTTCCTTGTATATCAAACTTTTTGCAAGCACAGTACCCAGTGATTTGGCTGCTACTACAGGAGGTGAGACTGCATCCAGTCATCACACAGGGTCTCAAAGTAAGAGATCAGGAAGTGAGAGACACTCAATTAATGACCATTTATGCAAAGTCTGGTTTAAATGACTTTCTGTGTATCACACATGTCAAAGACAGGGGCTAAAATATAATTAACTTCCTAGAGCAGCATGCAGCTAGCTTACCATGAGGTTTTCTCCTCTTTTTGCAATCCTTTGGCTCTGTCAGTACAGTTTCTGACAGTAAGTGAGACTGAAGTTTGTCACAGACTACAGGCTCCTCCCCTACGCCCAAAAGTCCGTCATACATGTGGAATAAGAGAGGAGCATGTTGTAAAAATAATAATAATAAAAATAAAAATAATAATAAAAAAAAAAGTTGTCTGTACTTATGTAATTAAAGACTGGATCATAGTGTAGATGCAACAAGGAATAGAAACTGAGAGATGCAGGTAGAAGGCAACAAGATTTCCTAACTCTTAGTATCAAATTTCACAATGTTAAGGATCATTGCATAGATGCATATCAATGCATAGATGTATGTATACTAAACACAGCTATTTCCACCTTGGAAGTCACTTTATCACATTCTACTTCTGTGAGAAACATTGCTCAACTGACAGGCTTTGGTTTCCTTCCACTGCCCTATTTACATTCTTTGAACGATGTTTAATTTGAGAAGTGGGCAGTGTGGATACTCATGAGCAAATCATCTGTGTTGGGTTTATGTGGCAAACTTTTGATAGCAGGGTGCTACAGAGGTGGAAGAATCCAGAAGCTGCCCCATGTCAGATCAGAGTCAGCTCCAAAAGGGACCCGCTGCTGGCCAGAGCTGAGTCAGCAACCAACATTATTTGCACTTCTGTGAGAACTTATTCAAGAAAGGGAACTTCTTATTTAAGAAAAAAAAAAAAAAATCTTCTGAGCAACAGCAGCTGGGAGAGCAAGGAGCAAGAAGCACCTCTGCAACCCCAAGGCCAGTGCAGCAGGAGAGGCTCCAGGCACACAGCAGAAGTTCTGTGGCCTGTGCAGAGGCCCCTGGTGGAGCAGGCTGTCCCCCTGCAGCCCATGGGTCCCACATGGAGCAGATCTCCACGCTGCAGCCCGTGGAGGAGCCCCCGGGTGAGCAGGTGGATGTGGCCTGGAGGAGGCTGCAGTCCATGGAGAGCCCCCACAGGAGCAGGCCCCAGGCCGGAGCTGCAGCCCGTGGAGAGGAGCCCACACAGGAGCAGGGGGTCTGGGGGGAACTGCCAGCTGTGGGGGACCCATGCTGGAGCTGTTTGCTCCTGGGGGATGGACCCTGTGGTATGGAGCCATGTGGGAGCTGTTCTTGAAGAGCTGCTGCCCATGAGATGGACCCCATGCAGGAGCAGGGGCAGAGAGTGACCGTGAAGGAGCTGTGGAGACAGTGTCGTGGACTGACTGCAGTCCCCATTCCCTGTTCCCCTGCACCTCTCAGGGGGCCAAGGTGGAAGAGGGTGGGTGGGGGTGAGGTATTTTTAGCTTGCTCTTAGTTTCTTGCTCATCTAGCTTGTTAGTAATAGGAAATTAATTATATTAATCTCCCTATGCTGAGTCTGTTTTGACGATGATGGTAATTTTGGAGTGATCTCCCTGTATTTATCTCAATCCCTGGATGCTTTTCATTGTATTTTCTCCCCCTTTCCCTTTGAGGAGGGAGAGTGAGAGAGCAGTCGTGGTGGAGTTCAGCTGCCCATCTGGATAAAACAACCACATTATCCTAAACTCCCTTCATAACCAATAGTGGGAAATAAGCATTTCTAGAGGGCTCAGTTAATATCATGTTTTTCATGGTTAGGATGTAATGAACTGGAGCTCAGCTGTACCTAGCAGTGTCATCTTTGACTGGAAGATTTATACATCCACATTATGTCTGATGAATGTCTGCAATTTCCAATCTTTGAAAATATAAATCTGAAAACATAGCAATCCCATATGCCCTGCATCTACATTCTTCAGCTGGAGATTGTGTTAGTATTTAGATAAACAAAGTAATTACAGACACATCAGCCTGACAGTGGTTATGAGTAAAATAATGGTTGACACAGCATATAACAGATAAAGACCTAAAGGAAGGTAATATAATTCACATTTTCTTCTGAAAGCAAATCCTATCAAACTAATTTGATACATTCTTTCATGCAATTACACATTTGGTTGATTGCAAAAGTTTATGGTGTCAGTTTTAAATACTCAAGATTTGTACAAGGCATTATTTCATGGGATCATACACTATTTGGTTTAAAAATAAGAATACCTAACTCTCAAGAGGAATATTTAACATGTTGACAACTATCTAGCCAACAGATTACCTCTCTACTGAAATGCAACTCTAAATAAAGAATCAGTTCTGAGAGGATGTACCATGTATAAGGATGGATTAAAAACATCTCTTATTTCTATTAACCATTCTTGTTTCCTCAAAGTCACATACATCTCTATGAAAGCTGATCTGTGCTACGCAAGTTTATCCTAGAAGCCTTTTGAGCTCATGACACCAATGACATATTGTAATGTTCCATTGATGTGTTGAAGAGATGTGATGGACAGTGGTTCTCAGAAATACCTGCTGGTCGCAGGCAAAACAGGACCAGGGATGGTGGCTCATCTGCAGACAACGGAGAGAAAACCCACTCTCCAGCAAAACCAATATTGATTGTTCACTCAGACCATAGCAGAGTATTTCTCCCCAACATACACACACCACCTCCCCATCCTCATAAGGGATGGAAGTGGTCCAGATGATTTTTTTTCAGACTGTTTGTAAACACACTGTGTAGAAAATGTCAGTCCTAAAGACTATGGCTTGACAAAATGCACAGCATTCAAAAAGTGGGTCTCTTAAAGGGATGTAGTGGGTAACTATTCCAGTAGGCAGACTGATGAATCCTGCTTGTATTTCAGGTGAAGAAAGCAATAAACCATCATGTTGTTAGTAACTTACAACAGCTTAAAGAAATTAACTTCCGATATCAGCACGACCATTCTGACTTAAATCAGATCAGACTGCTTCGTCGGAAAGACTCTGATTCACTTGAAAACAGAACTAGTTGGAAATATATTCCTAAATTTTTCTTCAACAAGAAAAAAAAAGTTTTAAATCAAAGGAAACTTTTTATGCATAAAAAAAAAATGACATCAGGAAGATCAGTTGCTCACTGTAATCCTTCAGTGCCTAAGTATAGATTTTTCTTACTGAGAATGGAAATACATTTGGTGTTTTGGGAAACAATAGTTATTGGATTTATTTTTCCCTAAACGAAATGCTCAGAAAATATTAAAGAAATAATGTAATAAATATTTTCCCCTCCTCTAAGTACATTTGGCAGTTTCCTAGCCAGGTCTGTTATATCTAAAGTCTTCCTATAATTATTTTAAGGAAGAACTGAGAAGAGGGAAGGAGCATTTTGCTTAAGTATATATCAAAATATAGCTTTTCTATTGGTTATAGCATTGGCTACTGTACTACTAGGTAGATGTGGAGCACAGAAGTCTTTCAAGCTTTGGATGTATTTGATAAGTTTAAATCTTCATCGACCTCTTGTCAAATTATTGCAAAATTATGCTTCCTTTCCATGGCAGAGCTATTGATACCACATATTGTTTGATTACTGTCTTATTTTTTGTCCTCCTCCAGGAAAATGAATAGCCAGACTGCTCAGTTCAGGCCAGTTTATTAGAGTTCAGAGCTGCCAATGACAATTTCTCACATGGAGTATCACAAGGGTTCACTGACTGTCCTGGGGTCACAAAGCATAGCAAAAGGCTCTTCACTTTGCTCTGAAACATTATAAAATTCTGAAACCCTATTGTTTCCAAACTTCAAGACCATTTTCTTACCCATCTGTATGTTTCCCCTACTTGACATTTAAGTCTCTTGGTGTCAAGGTGCTCTGTGTTTCAGGAGGTAGTCTTAAATACCTACCCCAGCTTTAATATGGACACATACTCATTAGTAACAAGGTTTTCTGATTTTGTTTTTAGTTTTATGATCAAACTGAAATGGTGCTGTGCCTTGTAGTCATGGTATGCTTGTGTGAGTAGGTTTAAATGCCTTCAGCAAGACCTCTGAATAAAAACAAAAATTCAGAAATTGTTGTGGAGTTACAATTGTTGTGAAGTTAATAATAAAAAGGTACGTGCATGAGGACAGCTGTATTCAACAATAAACCTTCAGCCATCATGCAACTATTGCACTGTTCTCGTGCTTGAGTACCATTATTTGATATGAACCTATTATTTAGAATTCTTGGTGAGACTTCATCAAATAAATACTGTTTCTTGCATTTTGAATGCCTTCACTGAAAAATTTAGGTAATTTAATGTTTTTAGCTCACCTGAACGCACTAATTCAAACAGCCTGCTGGTAAAGCCAAAGCTCTCTAAATCTATTTAGGACCACACTCTGCTCTTGCTTTCATCATGAGAATCTCACAAATTTTTGAGATATACAAATTTAAAAGGTGTACACCGAAGCACAAACCATTATAGATGAATCTATACTGTATAGAAGAACCTGCATTAGTCTAGCTAAATATCAGTAATTTGCCTCTTTCTCTAGTAAAAGAGAGGGACTCAACAACAGGGTAAATTGCTTCTCAAGTTGTTTTACCTTTGCTGAGTTCAAAAAAAAGACGAAACAGGCCATTGGGTACTACCCATCAGCTTCCCACCTACTTTCTCTGGTGCCTCCTTGCCTTCTTCCATAATATGGATTAGTCACAGGTTACTTCAATTAGTTCTGATCCCTGTAAGGCCAAGTAGCTGAGTCCCAGTGGTCAAGCATTCCTGAGACTGTGTGTTAGGGGTACTAAAGGAAAATCTGGGTGAATATTTTAAATTTCACCCCCAAAACCCACTAAAATTGCAATAAGATTGAAACAAGGCAGTGAGCTGCCATTCACTGATATTAAATTGATTGAAATAATAAAAGAAATACTTTTTTATTTTTTCTTAAATGCTCATGGAAAAAATATCCTTGATAATGAAAATTTAAATCTGAGTCATATCTATTTTCTTTACCAGTAGTGATTTATAAGAACCGGATCTTTATTCAGTATGAGTGTATTATAAGCTAAAATGACTGAAGGGTTATTGTGACAAAATAAGCATTTTATGCTAAAGAGCATATTTTGAATTTTCTTCCATTCAATTTTTATACATAAGTGAGAAAAAGTCACTTTAATGTTACTGCACAGGACAAGAACCCAGTTGTGAAGCATTTATATTACAAAATGGTACATGGTTTCTTAAGAGAACTTCAGGCAAAGATAACTAGAATAAAGGATGTTTGTGACAATTTCAAATAAGATTGATATGATTTCCTGATAAAGTTCTTCATAAGGAGCTGCAGCATTGGTGATATGAGTGATTGCTTTAATATTAGCCATTCTTTACTGAGACCTAATCTGCCAATGTATGGATTTTTATATAGAATTAATTGTGGATAGATTTTACATAGCATATTACCTAACTTCCTATTTATTTTGTTATTATTTTACCTTGATATATTTGTATTACTTCAGAAGTAGGTCTTCAGCAATTTCTTGATCACTTATTGTCAAATTGAAATTGATTTCTGAAGTTTCCTCCAGCAGAGAGCTGCAGAGTTTGAGCCTCGTGCAAACATCCAGTAAGATCATGCAGGTTAATGAGACAAGGCAGACAGAAGTGAGAATAAAAGCGAAGCAAACAGGTTAAACAAACCCTTATCAAGATTCATGCTATTGTACACAGACTGCTTCTGGTACCTCTTCAGCCAGCCCCAGCACTCTGTGCAGTCATGTTTTTATTCTAAACACAGAGACCAGTCAGCAAGATGAACTTCTTCCCCACCTTGATCAAAAAAGACATCCCAAAACTCCCTCAGTTTAGATATTTGGTTATTTTGAAGAGACCAGAAAAACATCCTCACCTACCTTTCAGGGGTGTCTGGTTTTATTTCCCACCAATACTAGTTCCCAGGTCTGCCAGATTTTTACTTTTCTTTTTGGAAGTCTTTTAAAAACAAATCTGACATTTAGGAAGGAACCTAATAAATCTTAGCTGCACCTCCAAATCCAACTTAACACCAATAATCATTTTAGACCCCCCCAATACTGTTTTTATATGCCTTACTTACAGGGAAAAAAATATTATTAATTGCTCACTTTTCTATCCTGCAGACTGCTAAAAAGTTTTGTGAGTGTCACAAATTAAGGCATTTGCCCAGAAAGGGAGCCAACCACAACAAATATACAAGATTTTCAGGGTCTACCTGTGCTTTTGGAGATTAAAAGCCTAGAATAAGAAGTTTAAAGGCAAAAGATCTGATAATAGGGCCAATGCTGAATAGACAGTGCACACAATCCTGCCATGCAAAGCAAAATTTCATTTAGTAGGACACACTCACAAACCTGTCACAGAAGACAGAAACTAATCTTTCTCTTCAGTGGCTACATGGAGGAACTGAATCTTGGCAGGATATCAACCATATAAAACAAAAGAAAACATAAAACAAACAAACAAACAAGAAAAGAAAAGTGGGAAAACAGCCTGGTTTCAAGCTTGAACCAGCTGGGAAGCGTATGGAACTGCTGCAGAGAAATAGTGGGCTCCTCTCCTCTGGCTGTGTCAGTGTTTATCCTGCTGACCAACAGCAGAGAACCCATTAGATGTTTTCATGGGGAATCCCAACCAAGCTGTTCTCAGGTGCCTGAGGAGCAAACTGAATGAGGTGACAGCAGAGATTAATCTAGGGTCACTGCTGAGTGCATTGCAACAAGATAATACAGAGAAAGCTATTATCCCTGCTCTCATTGCAATCAGCACAAAGTATGTAACCCAGAGGGAACATTTTGCTTCTGACAAACAATACTTTGAAGGTGGCCTGGGTTAGCCCTGCTTTGGACAGTTGTGATTCAGCAAACAGGGCAGAGCATCTCAAGTCTCTCATCTGAGAATCTCAGCTGAGTGGACTGAGAAATGCTGGGAAGAGTGGTGGGAAGAAGCAGGTTCCCCTGGAGAAAGGGTAAATCAGGCTCCAGAATGGGGCCAGAAAAAGAAAGGAGAAAAACAGGGAGCTCAGAGAAGGATATCTGCACAACGCATGTAATAGATATGTAGTAGATGTACAAATAGATGTACATACAATACAATAGGCTTACATACATACAATAGGTCCAAGAATTGCGGGAGATGAAAAGAAAGATTATTTGAGGATTGTGTTTGCTGCCAATCAGGAAGCCAATAACTAACGGAAACCAAGCCTGAACATAAGGAACCAGCTACAATAATGCAGTAGACAAGTGGAAAGTTGCTTCCATTGCCTTTTTTTAATTATTATTTTTTATTTTTTATTACTATTCTGTTTACTCAAGACTCCTCTTTATCTTATTTACATTGAAAAATGTTATGGTATGTATCCTCACAAATCTTGACTTTAATGTTATTTTGGTCTCCTATGGAAAGATTACTATAGGGAAAAAATATGATATTTCTGTGTTTAAACTGAATAATTTGGGCATTTTAAACCCATGGTACTCATCAGGGCTCTACCTGTACAGAATAGGCAGTATTCAAGAGGCAGTTATGCTGTGAGTGGCGGAAGAGGAAGAACTATGAAAATATTTTGTGTCATCAATACCTCTCTGCTATAGAGGCATATGATCCAAGCTTCCTCTTGCAGAAATGTGTGATAAAAGATAGAGATATTAGGAAACGATCTTTCTTTAATTGTAGGCTACAGAGAAGTCTTCCCAATGCTATTATGGTGAGGTATCATAAGATGTCCACACAATTAGGGTATCATAAATAATGATGCCTCCTGAACACAAAATGCTTGGAAAGAAAACAAAACAAAACACCACCAAAAAAAAAACAACAACAAACAAACAAACAAAAACAAACAAACAAACAAAAAAACACCACCAAACAAGCAAACAAACAAACAAAAACAAATGGTGAAAGGAGCTGTACTTGAGGCATGATGCTAGAGCCTTAAAGCCATAAAATCAGAAATAATAAAGTATTTATTTTAGTAAGAATAGAGCTTTGCTGGAAGCCTAAAATCCCATGGCTTTGGACTGAGAAGAATCTGAAAGCAATAAATTAAGCAGCAAGGTGCTCTGCATGATTGAATTAATAATGTAGAAAAGAACTCCTGAATAAAGAAATACCAGTTCTGAAAGGAAAAATAAAAACTTCTCTGCAATCTAAACTAGCTCATCAATAATGAATGAAATCCATTTTTGAATTAGTTCATGCAGGTTAGCTCAATGCTTCCTGTAGAAGCATTGTGAATATAGGTTACCTACCATGCATAACCTTTGTAATACCATAAAATATGTACTCTGCTATGCTGCTCAGCTATGTCTGACAATCTGAGCATGAGCCTCTGAAACCACCACCATCACCTATAGATTATGGAAGCCCACATAAGATAGTGTGTTAACGTGAATTCTCCCTTGCATTAGCCATACCTTTACCACATACTCTCAGATAAGATCCACCTTTCATTGAATGAATTAGGCTTCTACCACAGGAGCCTCAGGGGAAGCAATTAAATTTAATGGGAGGTGTAACTCCTAAATAAATACATTCCTTAGCCAAAGCATCAGGAAGAAAAGGCCTACATATCCTCTGCAAAACACGAGATACTCTGAGACATTCCCACATCAACATTTCCATTTCTCTTTTCAAGTTTAATTTATGTCCTCATTTACTAATGAGCTGTACTAAAGCAATAAGCCTTGATGGGGGAAAGCATTATCATGAGACAACTTAGTATGCCCAGCACATGATGCTCTACAGGTCAATTATAAGGTCAGTTAACAAACCATATTCTGCCAGACAGTTTTGTTAGTAAGAACAGCATAAATTATCAGGCTTTGGAACTGCCCTAGCAAAATATACATACATATATATATATATTTACATCTGAAAAGCATTCAAGAAATTTTATTTATTTATTTAAAAGAAGTTTAAGGAGTGATTTCTCCCCATCTTCATTAAACCAGGACAGTAACTTCTGAAACAGAGACAAATGTCAGACTTTTGCAGCTCTATTTGAGTCTGGGTGAAGGTTTCTGCTTTATCTTTCTGTAGCCAAAGGAAAGAACTTTGACTAGTTATACATAACTCCATGATATGGGAACATCATCAGTCAGGCCATTTTATCTCAGTCTAATTTGTATTGGGACTTAGATTCATCTTGGCCAAAACAAGTATTAATGTGAAATATCTTTATCCAGTCAGTTTACACATATGAGGTAATAATCATAGACCTAATCTTGAAAATTTCCTTTAATCCACAAAGTTCTTAGGTGGAGAAATATAAAATGTTTTGAATTTGAAAGCTAGTGCACACATAGTTCAGGCTTTTGAGGAGATGATTTGCAGGTGTAGTGATTTTGTTTGAGGTGTAAAATTCGTAGGTTTGATATCTAGAAGAATTAAGAGACATCTATCAGGGCAGTGGTGGTGTTGGGAATTGTATTTATTTATTCTTCTAAGATTCCTAGAAATCTCACTGCCTAAATAATATTTGGGTGATGAAAATTATGGTTAAAATGTAATAAAAATGCATGTCTGAAAAGTCAGCCCACAACAGTACAATAACAAACTAACACAGTATTTGTGCGTATGTGTGTGTAGACTTGGATTACTACTTGACATTCAGCATTGTTTTTCTTGTCATGCCAATTGGATGATGGTGTTTAAACAGGAGCCTCCATTACTTCAGAAGAGGCAGCAGTTTTGGTGGATCAAGAGTTTGTTTTTTTTTTCCATCTGCAAATTTATGAGAAAGCTTAGCAGGCTTTATTCTACTGTTTATTTATTTACTTATTTATTTTCTTCTTATCTATTTTCTTGATTGTATAGCAAGCCACATTTGCTCTGTCTGCTGCCTTGGGGATCAGGGATGCACCACAGACTGAGCAGCATGGTCAGAGAGATCTCTGCAGTTTCCCCCCCCAGATCTCTGCAGGGGTCTCTGACGTCTGCCTACCATGTCCTGTCCTGCACAGCCACACTCTAGCTATAGGAGTCAGACTGCAGATGTTTACCTTGAACAAGGTTGGCACAGCTCTAAAATGCTATAGGTGACATTTACTCTTGCAGTCGTGATGCCTGGACCTGTCCAAACACCATTCTGTAGACCCGTGGTATTAGCACAAAGTGAAATAGGAACTAATGCATCAGCCAGGGAAGGTATGATGTGCCCAGCTGACGTCTATATGCCTTCTCTTCAAAATTTAACCTCAAGTAAGCTACATCAAAATAAACACTTATTTTTGTTATTTCGACCTTTTTTTCTTCACTGATTTCCAAGACAATAGTCATAGTTGACGAGATCCTGTGATGGCTTTGAGATGACTGTACCACATTAATAAATGTGCCATTTCTCATGTGGTTCAGATTTCATTCCAGACCAGGGATGCTGAAATGTGTTTTCTACTCTCCTCCTCCCAAAATTACTCACTTAAGTGTTATTAAAGTACAAAATAGCATGTCTTTTGCACAAACACTATTTTTCAGAAACGGAATACAAACTCTTCTTGTGGTATTTTTAAAAGTAAAGTAGTGAGGAAAATGTTTGCTTCAATTGTCTAAAACTCAAATACTAGCCCTAAAATGTTACTAGGTGAAACAGTTACACAAGTCCACTTCAATCATGAGACTTTCCACTGTTCCAGCCTTTGAGATGAGCTCTCCTGTCCATAACACTCACACTACAGCTTTTTCATGCTGAAATAAAAGCTTTCTAACTAAAAATGGGTAGTACCTGTAAAAAAGAAAGAACAGCTAAGATGGATCAATCAAAGCAGGAAAGAAAGCTATAAAGAAAGAAAGAGAGAAAGCTGCCAACAAAGTCTTACCTAATACAATTTTTGTCAGTCAAGAAAATGCCTATGATTTGTGAGCTTATATTACCCTTCCCATAGGTACTTCTTTCATAGTGCGTGCATGCAGAATAGGTGCTAGGATGTAAGTTGTGATTTTTTTTTATTTTCACTTAATCACTTAACAAGTCAGTGTTGTATCTAAAAGAAAAATTAAGATGAGTTCTGTAAACAACAGAAGCACCTGAAGGTTCACAATGTGAAAAACTAAATTTTCTTCCTATGGAGTGTTGTTGACTACTCAATATGTAATATAGCTGACGTGTAATATACATGTAGTACACCCCATGATCTCATGCAGGGAATGATTCCACCAAGCCATGCTAATATAAATCTATATAATCTATGTAATTTATACATATATATATAAACTGCTTCCAGTGAGTCTTTTGTAGTGTCTGAGATGAAGGTAATGTGATTTCTAGTAGTCACTGTCCATAAAGAGAAAAGAGATTATTTTCCCCCACCAACACACACAGACACACTACACAATGACACAAATGTACAAATCACCTTATATCATGGCACTACGGAATAGCACAGAGCTTTCCTTCCCAAAGCAAGCAAATGGCTCACTGAAATACCATAGAGCTTCTCTGACCTGCATGCTGTGCATACTGCAGATTTAAAATCCTGTCTTCAGGAGGAAATGAAAAAACAAGGTGTGCAGTCTTTCACATAGCCCTGTGATCTTAATTTACTCCACAATTATGTCTCAAATAATGTATATTCCTTAAGGTCTCAGTTGTAGTCCAGGGTCTAACTGATAATAAAACTTGTATATGAGAACAGGGTCTCTTAGCTCCAGCAGGTTCCCTGCACTTGGCTGATTAATGCTGGGCAGTACCACTGCTGGCAGGTTAATGAAAACAAGGAGCCTGTGGTTCGTCTGAACCAGGCTTGACTTCCATATAGCCAAATATTTATTTATATATATATATAAACACACACATAAATACCAGATGTAATTGGTCTGGGTTCTAGATAATCTCAGCTAGGCCCCTATTTCCCACTAAAGGTTGGAACTGATGATCTTCCGAGGTCACATCTAACCCAGGCTGTTCTATGATTCTACATATACATACACATATACATATATATGTATTGGAAATGAAAAGCTGGTCATCAGGATCTTCAGAGATCTTAAAAACTCAATACAGCCCACACAGAAGGTCTTGTGAAACCCTAAAGGCATTCAAGCTAAATAAAGGCAATAACTGTTTCTTGAGGAGTAGATTGCTACTGGCTAGATTTTTGGCCACATAAATGCACGTGTATCTTGGGAATGCTCCTGTGTACATGCATAGACTCACTCAAAGTACACACAAACACAGAGAGTTAAAGAAAAATCACTGAATATATTAAGAGAAAAGTTTGTTTGTTTGTTTGTTTGTTTGTTTTTAATCTGTCCTCCGTCTAGCAGCCAAATCTGTGGTTAGGTGGGGAGATGGAGCCATTAAGGCAATTTAATGACCTCCTGCAAATGCAGGCCAAAAAACCCCTTCTTTAATAATTTCTGCATGAGAAGTTTCTGAAGAAAGAAAGAAAAAAAAATGGATTGAATACATCCTTCTAGCAAAGTAATTACCTTTGAATATTACAGAAGGCTTTGGAAATATCACTTTGTTTCTCTTTCTTCCTTGTATTTAATTTTAGCAAGCACGGACAAAGCAGGTAGGTAAAAAATTTCACATTCTGCTTCAAGTCTAATTTTACACAGGAATTACTAAACTGGACCTTTGAAGGTTTACCAAGAGAAACTAATATTAGGTAGCAGCTTCTCACCTATGTCACCCCACCTGACATTATCAAAAGGAAGAAACATTGCATAAGTAATTAAATATTTATTCATTTAAAACTATAACTAGAGCAGGAAAATACAACATTTCTACCTCCCACAGCTTTTATCAAGCTGTCATGTTCTCTGTAGCTTGGTGTTAACTGAGTCATAAAGAGAAAAATATCTAAAGCAGGAGAAATGTGTGAACCCTCGCCTGAGGTTGCACTTGGTCATTCAGTGAGAAACCAGAAAAATCCCTGAGACTATTCCTGATCTCTGCAGGTGCAATTCAACAGCAAGGTCAATATGTTCCAAATAAATGCTTAAGTTCATTGCTGTCATCACTAAGATGCAATAGGATGAACTGTCCATCCTTGGAAACAGCTTCAGCTGTGACGTTCCTCTTCCAGACAAAGTACTGATGAAGTTTAAAACATACTCTGTTCAAGTCTTCTGACTTCACAAGTATTCTTTCTCTGTCTTGCAAAAATAATTGAACAACAGAGTCTGATGTGAAAGATTGTTTGAAGGCATATTGAGTGAAATGAGATACATTACATTGCCTTATTTCAGTTAAAAGCCATTGGTTTAGATTGATGTTGGAGAGCTAGTTTAGAAAAACAAACAAACAGTGCAATTCTGTTTTTTGCTTGACAATCCCCTTGAAATATACATTTTCAAATGCAGGCTCATTTTGAGCCTATAAATATACATCTTCTTTATTAAATGAGTTTCATAAAGACAGAGGAAACTTGTTTTGGCCAGCTTCCATGTGTAAAATAATGTTTTATATATATATATATATATATAAATATATCTACCCAGTATTTTGCTTACGTGGGATTGTTTCTTGTACTGCATTTCAACATCTTGCTCCACCTCTTTTTAAAATGCAAAAGAGCTGGACTATTGATCATTATTTCACACTCTAATCACACGGTAGCAAGAAAATATGGGATCAAAGTGAATCTGTGTTGAGTTTTATCCCCTACTTCCTTATTAACAAAGCATTTGTTCAACTTTAAGCGTATGAATGCTGCCACTTATATGCAGCCAAGCAATTAAATTCATGTATATGGTTAATGATGTAATTGACATCACTGGAAATTAAGGATAAGAAATGCTATCTATGAGTGATGCAGTGAGTTACTTTACCACACTCAGGTTTCATTTTTTTGTCCCATCCAAAACCTCTACTACTTTTTATTACTACACTTTGTTCAGTAGCAAATTGATGTAAGGCTATTTAACCATTTTAACTCTTCTCATTTTTAAACTCTTAATTTAATAAATAAACCACCATGGAAAAATAATCTTAGGAAAATTATTCTGAAAGTTATCTAAAAGTTCTCAGACTTTCTGTTTTCTCTGACTTCTTAATTCAGAAATTGGCTGCAGTTCTTGCTGAAGAAGTAAATTACAAAACTGAAATATTCCGCTAGCCCTTTTTCCACAGCTTTTTAAGGTGGGAACTAAGCCAAAGCCCTTTCTCTAGCCTTCTCCTCATGGCTGCAGATCAAAAGATACAGCCATTCCTGGGAGAAGCATATAAGTCACTCTTGTAGTTCCAGTTTCTAGTTTCTCGCATAGAACAAACAGTTGCTAGCACGTGAATAATGTGAAGAGTGACCACAGCATGGAAGACAAGGCTGGAATGAAAACTGCCCCTCGTTCAGGGATGCCTGCCTGACCTCCACACTGATCTTCAAACCAGTCATTTTCTGCACATTCATCTGCTAGAAACAAATCATTAGTTAAAAATAACTGATTTCTGTGATTAAGAAACTTACAATTGTACTTTCTAGATGTAGCAATATAATTGCTTCTTATGCATTGTCAATAAAATTTGAAGATAAAATTTTCAAGGTTGTATGTATTCAAGAATATGCATGGTGCCCATACATTTGGTTTGTGAACCAAGATGATAGTTGCAAAGAAACAGACACAGTTTTCTGATCCATGGTCCAGCATAGCTCTTCGTAACACTACACTGGTGAAGAGTTCCCTTTTCCTGTAGAGGACTGGCTGTACTGAACATTTCCCAAATCCTCATCCATTAGTTTATTCCTACACTTTATGTCAGACCTTTTTATTATACAGAACTAAACAAAGCAAAAATCATCATTTCCTAGAAAGCCTTGGAGAATATATTTCTTTCTTTAGATTGTGTAGGAGGGCAATAGAACAGAATTAGGTACATTGCTATTCTGAGGAATAATAAATCTGACATAAGCATCCAAACACCTCTCAAAAACACTATAAGGAATAGCTGTGTCACTTATAGTATATCTCACTTTCTCACAGTGTTTCAGATCCCTTATGATATCACAAAAATTATCTTATGTTGTTATTATATAATTACAAGAAAAATAAATGCATGCTCATTGCTTTGTTTTCAAATATACCATGACCTTTTCAGAAGTATAATGCAACCTCTGTAATTGAGAAAACTGTTGGGATCAAAAGGGAATAAACGCAGGTACTGCATTTCTTCATGCAGTGGTCTTTATATGTATCTATACAGTGTGGCATGATGATGATTTCCAAGTCTCTTAGATGTCAAGCTTACAAACTTAATAAAACTTATGAACTATCTTCATGCTGTTTCTGGGGTGGTGTATTCGAATGAAAAATGTCATCACCTTAGCATGTATGTCTCACGTAAAGATTTAAACTATCTTTTTGACCCATTGCTCGTATTTGGCTATCCTGGTTGTAAAAAAAAAAAAAAAAAAAAATTAGAAAATGAGTGTAATGTTGGTTTTCCTTGACTAAATAAATAAAGGAAACATGAGGAAAATTAATCTCTCTACCTCAACTATGATGCAGAAAATACTTGTTCATTAAGAGACAAACCATATTGAGGATTCCAAGGTTAAATGAGTTTATTGAGTTAGTGGTTACAACGGTATGTCAGATACCTGTAATCCAAGCTACACCTACATATTTGCCTCTAAATTCTCACATTGTCAGTTTCCGTGTCTCTAAACATTCCACCACCAGGTCTTCTATTACTAATATAATAATAATAATAATAATCATAATCATAATATAAAAGGCAATATCAATCACCATATTGTGCTTCATACTCCACCATAAGGAATTCAATTGGCAAAAGTAAACCTCTGTTCATATTAATGGGATTAATTGAAATGTGAGCAATCATAACACTACTAGAATATAAAGAACAAAATATGGTTTAAAAGAAGCATTTTTAAGATGAATTAGTTTGTATTTGTTTTAAAAATTCACATACTATGATGAAGATGACTTAAAAGTTATATCATTTAATTATTGGGCCACACATTTAAGCATATTGGCTAGTACATTTTTGCACTGGAACAGAAGCAATACAAGCTTTATGGTCTACCATTACAATTCCATTTTTATTTTTTTTCCACTTAATATACCTGCCAACCTAATGTTTCTTGCATGCATAAAAATTTCTGGGTTTAGACTGGAATTTGTTATTTAATTCACACATACCCCTGTGATGCAAATTCTTTGGCCAAATTAATACTAGAGTTTAGATTAAAAAGTAAGCTTGGAATAAGTCCACTGAACATTAGAAGAGAACACCATAAATGTTGGCGTTGCAGAAAGTTAGTAACTTCAATAGAGTCTCAGGTTGCATGCAGATTGACAGTTTCCCCCCACCCCATGCCAGACGCATACAAGTCGGCAGGTATGCATACAAAAAGAATATAAAACCCTCCTGGTAAAGCTTAGTGTTTTAGAATGAATCCATAGCTTTAAATTCACTTAAGGCCTGTACAGGGGAAATATGTTTCTTCTGGGACCCTCTTCGCACTCTTGTCTGATATTCTTCTGGTTTTTCTCTCTTTACTAGAGGCTTCTTCTCAGGAGCCTTCATCTTCCAAGATACAACTGGTGAGTTCACTGCAGCAGTACCATAGACCTTCTGATACTTAGTAGAAGCTACATACGATGCCTTCACTGTAAGGACCACAGCGTTCATCAGATTTTTAGCTGCCTGGATGAGAGAAGTGGCACTGTCCAGCTATGAAAAGAAAACACAATGAAATACAGCAGGGTTACTCCATGACAGGATGACTGGACCACTTCCTGACTGAAGTCTGGGTGCTCTCAGATCTCATTAAAGATGAAATGTACACTGAGGATTAATCAAGATGCTTGTAGTAACAAGCACCAGCAACATGCACCATGTAAGAAGACTATGGTACTTCACATAAACTATTTTAATAATTTAGAGGAAAAGTTTGTGTTGGCTGTTTTTTGTTAATGATTCTTTTCCTATGGGTAAAGATCCAGTTTCCTAATTTTTCCTCAAAAAAAAAGAAAGAAAAAGAAAGAAAAAGAAAGTTACTTCTCACCTGAGCCTTTACAAATTTACTTTTAAATGTCAGAAACAGCAAAATAGCTCAGCAGAGATTTCCCAAGTGCCCAAGTGTTTTTTCTAACTATTCCTGTGAAGCCCAGGATAACACCCCCAGTGATGTCTAGAGGAGCAGTGTGAGGCTAGTCTAAAGCTTGCTAGGGAACACCGTCTGAAAAGACAAAAGGAGATTTTGAAACCCCTAAAGAACAAAAAAAGATGAAACAGTTAAGTGCAGGTTTTTGTAGTTACTATAATATTTGAGCTACTCATATTCACAAGGAATCTTACTTTATGGTTAGCAGGCTTTATGTACATATACCCTTGTGTTTCTCCTGTGCATGAGACTGCCTTAGGTGCCTAGGTCCTGTGGAAGAGGCCTCAAGAACTTGCCGAACTTCAAACCATTTGGACTTCCAGTCAACTGGCTTCCATCATATACTGAAATCAAGTGCATGTCCCTGCTCAAATATTTCAAAAAAAAGTAAGCAGATAATGGGACTTCCAAACCAATATCTCAATGTTCCAAAATACAAACTAGGCACTTGCCAGCTAGACATCCTCAAATCAATAGGTATTAAAAATATGATCTTAAGTACTGTAAAAATTTAATTTACTATTTGGGATGTTCCTACAATGTTGAAAAATTGGTATATACTGTTTGTGATAAAGCCTTTAAGTTCTACTATGGAAGCTGGCTTAAATTTTTAGAACTCTTTCCTAGCCTGAAGGAACTATTTTGGATGCAATTTATTTTTAGTCAGCATGGATTCACCATGACACAAACCTGGGAAGAGTGGCTGCAGTGCCATTCAGAGGGACCTGGCCAGGCTGGAGAGTTGGGCAGTGAGGAACCTCATGAAGTTAAACAAAGGCAAGTGCAAGGGCCTTCACCTGGAAGAATAGCCCCAAGCACCAGCACAGGCTGGGGGCTGACCTGTTGGAAAGCAGTTCTCTGGAGAAGGACCTGGGAGTCCTGGTGGAAAGCATGTTAATGATGAGCCACCGATGGGCCTTTGTGGACAAGAAGGCCAGTGGTATCCTGGGGTGCATTAGGGAGAGTGTTGCCAGCAAGTTTACAGAGGTGATCCTCCCCCTCTACTCAGCCCTACTGAGACCACACCTGGAGTATCGTGCCCAGTATTGGGCTGCCCATTACAAGAGGCAGAAGTACTGGAGTGAGTCCAGATGAGGGCTACAAACATGAATAGGGGCCTGGAGCACCTCCCTTATGAAGAAAGGCTGAGAGAGCTTGGCCTGTTTAGCCTGGAGAAAAGGCTGAGAGAGGATCTTACCAATGTATATCAGTGTTTTAAGGGAGGGTGTTAAGACAATGGGGCCAGACTCTTTTCAGTGGTTCTCAGTGATAGGATGTGAAACAACAGGCACAAACACAGGAAGCTCAGCCTGAATGTGAGGAAAAAAAAATCTTCACTATGAGGGTGACAGGGCACTTGAACAGGCTGCCCAGAGAGGTTGTAGAATCGCCTTCTCTGGAGATATTCAAAACCTGTCTGGACATGATCCTGTGTAATGTGCTCTAGGTGACCCTGCTTGAGCAGGGAGGTTGGACTAGGTATCTCCA